>NC_090021.1:150716369-151011369 GCF_037176765.1 Anolis sagrei
TTAGGATACCTTGAGAACAGGAGTCTTCAAACTTTTAAAAATAGAGGGCCAGGTCACAGTCCCTCAAACTGTTGGAGGGCCGGATTATAATTTGAAAAAAACATTAATGAGTTCCTATGCACACTGCACATATCTTATTTGTAGTGCAAAAACACTTTAAAACAATACAATAACTACAATGAAGAACAATTCTAACAAATATACACTTATTAGTATTTCATTGGGAAGTGTGGCCCTGCTTTTGGCTGATGAGATAGGATTGTTGTTGTTGTTGTTGTTGTTGTTGTTGTTGTGTGCTTTCAAGTCATTTCAGATTTAGTCTGACCCTGAGCGAGGGCTGGGTAAATGACCTTGGAGGGCAGCATCCAGCCCTCGAGTCTTAGTTTGAGGACCCCTGATTTAGAATGTACAACAGCAGCAATATTTTAGGAGTTCATGTTTTCAATCTCATCTTAAAACTAAAGCATCAGATGCAAGTAGACTTAAGTCTACAAAAGCTTATGCTACTAACTTCTTTTTTGGTTAGTCTCAAAGGTGCTACAGAATCCCTTTACATTCTAAGACAGCTTTCTGGAGTCTTAACATGAAGTTATGTGAGTTGCATGATAAAAGGGAGGGCAATTATCACATTTGGAACATGTCCGCCATCGGATAAAGACTGATAACCACTTGACTTGAAGCTCTCATTTTCTTTAGGCAATTGTGTTAATTTCAGTCCTACATCCCTGTGCAAGAACTCAAAGCCTGGTAGGCCACATCAACCAAAAGATTTCAGAAATGGGGAAGATTGATAAAGTTGAAGGAAAGGAAAGATATATAAGAGCTGAACCATTCTCTTTCTTTCTACAGTTGTTCAATTAAAATAATATTTGAATGAAGGAAAGGGGGGATGGGTGTAAAATCGATAGACGCAAATGGGAGATAAAGGTGGGAAAGACAAGGAGAAAAAACAGACTGGTCCCCAGTAAATAACTTCTTAACTCAAGGAAACTCAAAATGGATGATTGACATATAATTTATTTATTTTATTATTTTATTTCGAGCGCTTCTACCCCGCCCTTCTCAACCTCCTAGGGGGGACTCAGGGCAGCTTACAAAAGGCACAATTCGATGCCTAACAATTCACAAAATACAATATACAAAATACAATATAACAACAACAATTATAACTAGTTAAAACAATCAAATTAATACCATAGCAGCAATGAAAGCAATATACAATCGTTCTTAATGAAGAGGGAGGCAGAGGGTCGGTGGACAAGATTGATGATTTCAAGAAGAACATTTCCGAAGTGAAGACGATTGGAAGCCTGAAACTCTTCAACCCACCTTCTCCCAACCCCTACCCCTGCCCTATGTTCCCACCTCTGGTTCCCCTTCCTCAAAGATACCCCCCCCAATTTATTACCCCCTGACTTACCTTCTCTCTCCATTTTTCCTACTCCCCAATATTTTAAACCTATATTTGTAATCAACCTCAATAAAAATATATTAAAAATAAAAAAATCCCAAAATTTCAGTACTTGGACAATTCAGATGCATGTCCTCAATTAATTTCAGAGTAAAAAAAAACGTAATTGTACATAATTTTTCCAAAAAAAATGACCATTCAATTAAAATGTAACTCTTTCTTTCCGCACTTTTTCTCTGATCAAAATTATACCCCTTTCCCTTGTAGTTTTCCCTGCATGATAATTTCTTAGGTCAGAAAGTAATATAGAAGGAAAGGAGTAAGCACTCCCTTCCCCTTCTCCTCTCTATTAGCAATGTTATTGCTATCAAATTAAGAAGTCCTACAGTGTGCATTGCAGTAGATAAAGATCTAGAGTTGAAATGTCCTGCATAACATACAACCACTCTTCTGTATGCTATAGGCTAATGAACTTAATTTAATTTAATTCTGAACAAACTTACATTGCACAAGGATCTCAGATATCTGAACTGAAGACTGGATTGTGTTGAACTATCTTAATAGAAACTCATAGAGAACATTTCCCTGCTCCATCAAGATGACCAGGGGTTGTGCAGTATTTATCTACATTAGTTTTATACCTCTTTAATTTACATGGTTCTATACTATGGAACATGACATGTATTGTTTTGGAGGGAACCCATGCTTTTCATAAATAGGCCTTGGAAATATCCCTATGCAGACAATTCCGCACATTATGTAGTTTAAAAAAGCATTATTCGGGTCTGGCAAGATACAATAAAGGGAAATGAAAATATTGGTGATCATCACAAAATTTTATATGCCATATATTCTAAGTTAAGTAGCAATGAAGATAATTTTTGAATTAACTTGTTTCTTTTGAGGGAAAGAAGAGACTATTGAAATGAAGAGGCTCTTTATATCTGCAGCATTTGAAAAACATGCATAGATTGTGTAAAATATTCAGTTGTACATAAAGTACATGCTTCACATGTGGAGAAAATAGCTCAACAGGCTTTGTAATTTGTTATTAAATGTACACCTAAATCATAAAGCTACAGATTTGATTTTTCTCACTGATTATGTGCCTATTCTGCACATTTAATAAAGTTTTATTTCTTTCCAGTCGGTTTTCCAAATTCTATGTAACTCTGCATAATTGCTTTAAAAGGAAACAAAGGGAACAAAGTATTTGCATTTTTGTATGAGGATTTATATTTGAAAAACCCAAATAAAACCCCAAATATCCACCCAAAATGCCTTTTAACAAGCAAGCTCAGGGCAAGAAAATTATTGATTCATTGGTTTGGTTATATTCCATCTTCTGCCAGAAAAAACCTTGTGACTTGAAGTAGGTACAATAAAATTAAACAAAACAATTCCCATTATTATAAATATCCCATGTATTTTAAACCACCATCTAAAACTCCCAAAATTAGACAGAATTATAACAACTTCAGATGACCTAACAGGCTGGACAAGTGAAAGCAGAGGCCATGAGAACATCTGCTTCTGAGCAAAAGTTCAAAGAGAGCAGTATGTAATTTCTACCTCAATCAAGCCTACCTGCCCTTGTTCATCATTGGTTTCTACTAGAGAAGTGGTCCTTTCATCTCCTTGCAGATGGACACAAAATGGAAGTATTTTGCCCCAGTTATAATACAGCAAATAACTGGCAAATAGAGGGAGAAAACGTGGAGGCAGTGACAGACTTTGTATTTATAAGTGCAAAGATTATAAGTGCCTTGGACCGCGAATAGATTCAACCAGTCCATACTTCAGGAAATAAAGCCCACCTGCTCATTGGAGGGAAGGATATTAGAGGCAAAGATGAAGTACTTTGGCCACATCATGAGAAGAAAGGAAAGCTTAGAGAAGAGAATGATGCTGGGGAAAATGGAAGGAAAAAGGAAGAGAGCCCGACCAAGAGCAAGATGGATGGATGGTTGCAGTAGTTTAGACTACTGCAACGCTCTCTACGTGGGGTTGCCTTTGAAGACGGCTCGGAAGCTCCAATTAGTCCAACGGTCGGCAGCCATGATACTAACTGGAGCGGAGCGCAGGGAGCACACAACTCCTCTGCTGCACCAGCTCCACTGGCTGCCGATTTGCTACCGGGCTCAATTCAAAGTGCTGGCGTTGGCCTTTAAAGCCCTAAACGGTTCTGGCCCAACCTACCTATCCGAACGTATCTCGGCCTATCAGTCCACCAGGACCCTAAGATCTTCTGGGGAGGCCTTGCTCTCTATCCCGCCTGCTTCACAGGTGCGGCTGGCGGGGACGAGAGACAGGGCCTTTTCTGTGGTGGCCCCTCGGCTCTGGAACGCCCTTCCCATGGAGGTAAGATCAGCCTCCTCGCTGATGGTATTCCGAAGAAGACTAAAAACTTGGATGTTCAAGCAGGCATTTGGTTAATTTGGTGCAATGAATGTGTTGATTACGGATTGGTAATATGGATGATGAAATTGGACCAGGATTTTAGTTAGGAGATGTATTGGATTGTGATTTACGTGTAATATTGTGTATTATGTTTTTATGGTTTTAATTGTATACTGTGCACTGTATATTTTGTTGTAAACCGTGTTGAGTCGCCAGTTAGGCTGAGAAACGGCGGTATACAAGGACAGTAAATAAATAAATAAATAAAATAAATGGCATCCTTGAAGTGACTGGACTGACCTTGAAGGAGCTGGGGTGGTGATGGCCGTCAGGTAGCTTTGGCGTGGGTTGGTCCATGAGGTTACGAAGTCAGAAGCGACTGAACGAATAAACAACAACAACACAATACAGCATGAGAAAAAGCTATTTGCTGCTGGTGATTCTGGTAGGACTTCTTCTCCAGAAGAAATGAGAGATTGCCCATTTCAGAGGAGAATCTGCAGGTTGGGCCTGGACTGCTCTTCAGATTTTAGATATTTCAGAACCAATGCAGAAGGATAATAAAGTGAATCACAGATAGTGCCACCAGGAATGATTTGACTTCCTGGAACATGGTCTGAGGTTTAATGATGTTGGATTTCCGGCGAGGGATGACTTGCACCTCACAGAAGTTGGCAGGAACACGTTTGCTAAAAGCCTCACAAATCTGATTAGGAGGGCTTTAAACTGAGATCTGGGGAGGGAGACAGCATTTGGTATGCAAGAGTTTAACAGGATAGAATAACTATTATAGAAAGAACTGAGCAAAAATATAAGAGCCCAACAAAGAGAAAGCAAAAAAACCCTTAAATAAGCCGCAAAAGGGGTGGGGGGTGGTGGGGTGGCCCATGGTCTTTGGCCTCTCTACAGTAATGCACAAAGCATGAGAAATGATTAAGATGAACTTGGAGTCTTAATACAAAAAAGCAAATATGATATGATTGGAATCACTGAAATCTGGTAGGAAAGTCTCATGATTGGAATGTAGTAATGGAGGGTTCTAAACTATTTCTGAGGAATAAACCAAACAGGAAAGGAGGGGTTTTTTATATCAAGGATGTTTACACCTGTGAAGAAGTTCATGATGAAAATTCTGGAAATCAAGTGGGGAATATCTGGTTAAAAAATAAGGGGGAAAGAAACAACAGAAATGTCATTGTGGGGGTCTACTACAGACATCCAAGACTTGGATGATGTCTTCCTAGAACAGATGACAATACATTCTCAAAGGAGAGATGCAGTGGTAGTAGCCAATTTCAATTATCCTAATATTTATTTGACTCTGCAAAGAATACTAAGTCCAAAAATTCCTTACTTGTTTTGCAGACAATTTCATTTTCCAGAAGTTGGAAGAGGCAAGATGGAGATCAGCTATTTTAGTATCAACTGATCCTAAGCAATAGTGACAACCTAGTAAATGGGATGGGAATGGCAGTTTCCTTATGTTAATACTACATTGCACAGTTTCACTGAAAAGTTTCACTTTATTGCACAGTTTTGCCAAAAAGTGTAAAATCTTTTAAGTTAATTAGTGTCTCATCTGTCCCAACCTCCTCAGAAAGAAATTAAACACAAAAAAGTTATTTGATAAAACTTTCTAGTATTTGAGATAGTGGAGGGAACCAAAATATTATGAGCAAGAAGCTATATCAATGTTGCATAGCATAAATCTACAAAAATTACAGGCAGTACTGTAAATGTATTGTGGAATTTACTAATGTGTGATGGAGCTATGCATTAAAAGTTCTTCTCAACTCTTTTGTTGAATATTACACACGTGAACCAATTGAACACAACCCAACATATAGGGCTTGTATGAACTGTACACTCACCTACAGTAACACTGCAAATCCATTCACAAGTGCCTACAAGCGCAATGGCATTGAATTCAACAACAACAACAATGTTATTCTTGTATCCCACCACCATTTCCCCAAAGGGACTTGGGGTGGCTTATACATGGCACAAAAGTGCCTCAAAACAGAGTGAAAAATAAAACACAATATAAAATGCAACAAAATAAAACAAGTAAGCATATAAAACAACAATTTAAAACTTAATCTGGCGGTAATCTGCTGTAAACATGGCCAGACTGTAAACAATGGGCAAGGGAATGGGATAAGTGCAAAAGTGCAGCCATTGGATGAGGGCATGGGTTGTAGTGCAAGAGTGCATGACTATTGCACAGAAAACTGGGGACTAGGCATTCTCAAAAGCTTGCTTAACATCCAGGTCTTCAGATCTTTATGAAAGGCGAATAGTGTGGGGGCTTGCCTAATCTCTGGGGAGGGCATTCCAAAGCTGGGGGGGGGGGGGACCACCAAAAAGGCCCTTTCTCTCGTCCCCACCAAACACACTTATGACGGTGGTGGGACTGAGAGGAAGGCCTCCTTGACAGATCTTAGAGCCCATGTCAGTTCATAGGGGAGGGATGCGGTCACGAAGATAGGCAGGACCTGAACCATTTAGGGCTTTGTACGTAATAACCTGCACTTTGAATTGGGACTGGAAAGTTATCAACTCTGCATGCATTGTACATACAACTCCTGCAAATTTAAATGAAATATAACTCAAATTTAACTGACTCCATTGAGGAGCTTCCACAAGGATAAGAAGACAAAGGAATTCTGTCTAAGATTTGTCCAAGGGCCTGTCTTTTCTTGGGGTGTATTTTCAAAGAGCAGCATTGATAACTCCAGAAATTTCATGGGGTGACTGATCCAGTCATAATTTGGAAGAGTTGACAGCACAGGCAACTTTGTTCTTGTAGGAAATCAGATGTGTGAATCATAGACATGAGTAGAAAATGCAACAGATAGTCTTCTAAATGAGTCAGTGTCAGGCCCGTAGCCAGGATTTCGATTTGGGGGGGGGGGCTGAGTCTGAGTGAAAGAGGGTCTACCCTAGCAAATCTTTTGTATTGTTACCCCAATACCCCCATGCATATGGATATATTGAGTATGGTGATCAGATCATGTAACAGTTTAAATAATGCACCAGTAAGGCCTTTTCGCAAACCACCATGAGAATTTCGGCTACATGCCTGGTCAGTGTGTTTGTGTGGCAGGGGAGGGCCACAGCATTCATTCTGAGTCAGTCCACACGACAGTACATCTCATATGTACATCTTAGGCTACGATTGTCTTTGAAATGTGTAATTAATTCATTTCCAGAGCAAATAGAAGGATGCAGTGTATTTATGCCTAAACTAGGCAAATACGTTTAGATAGAACTGACATGTAAAACAAGGAGCTGAGTGGGTTAAAATCCTAAGGAGAGTAATAGCATGAAAAGGGACTGGGAGAATTGGTGTGTTTTCTGGGCAAGTAGCTGAGAGCTATAACATGTGTCCTATAACCCCTGCTGCTGGCGGCACTGGAGTTTACAGGAGAACAATAAGGAATTAGAAAGCAACTGGCACATTTACTGCAGTTTATTCAAAGCGATGGAACACTGAACCATTTGTTCCATTGTGTTCAGAAAGGCAGGTGTGTGTTCATCTCTGTGTGCGATTGCACACATATGCCTTCGGAAACATTTGTCTCAATGTAGGAATAACAAAATGTTAAAATACTTCTTATCGTGACAACAAGCTGATATGGTCTAACCAAAGTTAAAGCACCTTTCAGTCTTATCAGTTAAAAGAAGCACAGTCTATAGATATTTGTATAGAAGATTATATACTAGAGATGGATATAATGTTTGAAGATATTGGGAAATTGGTTTTAAAATGGGTTTCTCATCTACTGAGAAACCATGGGGTATCCTAGACAGGCAAAAATCTTTGCAGTTCAAGAATTCTTGCAGTTCAAAAGGGGGAGAGGAGATGATCCAAATAACCACTGCCCAGTAAACCTATCATCAATATCGGGAAAAATTCACTAGAAGGTGGGAATAAATTATTATGGCTAGTACCAAGAATTGCCAGAAATATGTCTGTGGAAACAAAAATGTGCTTTGAATCTTTTAAAAGCCCTAAGAACTACAGTAACACATGCGACAAGCTCTGGACACATTTGTTCTAAATAAAGAAGAGATTATGGCTCCTTCCACACTGCCCTGTAAGCCAGGATCTGATCCCAGACTTCTTATTCCAGATATGGCAGCGTAGACATATAATCCAGTTCAAAGCAGATAATCTGGGATCAGATCCCGGGATATAGGCCAGTGAAGATCCAGCCAGAGGCCCCTTATACACTGCCACATAAAATCCAGATTATCTGCTTTGAACTAGATTATATGCCAATGTAGTTTCTGACAATCTTTCTGTCAGCATGGTGTGGTTATTTGTGTAAGCCCTTTTAACTTTCCAATATCATCTTCTGCCCTTTCCTTGTCCTAGCAGATTAAAAAAGTAAGGCTGTAGCAAAGTGAACTAGAGTGCATAGATCATCAAAACACTTACAACTGTTTAAACTGTTTTAAGTTTCCATAGAAGCTGAGTCGAAAGGTACTGTGTATGGAAAATAAGATTACTGAGAAAATGAAGTACGAAGTACAGCAGTGTCCAAATGAGCTTATGAAGCACGTTCCATTCCTGCTTATTAGAACTGATTCTCTATCATGAGTTCAGGGCATGCCTGCTTGTTTGGTAAGGCTGCTTAGGTTTTTGCTTAGTATGTCATGTCAGTATGTTGTTTCCTTCCAACAGAAGGTTCCCTATAACTGTTGTTTGTAAAATTGCCAATTATTTCTACATAATATCTACTTTTAAAAGCATACAATAGCAACATAAAAATATTCAGTTTGAGAATATCAATTTAAACTTGGTTAGACAAAGAGCACAGTATCAGTTAAGTACATCTTATACAACCAGTTGATAGTAGTGTTGTGCAAAAACCATCACTCCAATCCATTTTTGGTATCCGAATTTTGGTGGGTATCTGGATTCTTTTTTGAGAGCTTCCCAAAATCGGCTAATGGAAAAAAAAAGCTGGTTTTGGCTCGGCACCTGAAATATCTGGTAAGATCCGGCTCATTGGCAGGTACAAGCAGAGGTGACCCTAGGTAATTTTCAATGGTAAGCAAACAGTATTTTGCCCCCCCCCCCAAACCAATCACTGATATATATTTTCTGTTCATCATGGGAGTTCTGTGTGCCATATTTGGTTCAGTTCCATCATTGGTGGAGTTCAGAATGCTCTTTGATTTTAGGTGAACTATACATCCCAGTAACTACAACTCACAAATGTCAAGGTCTATTTTCCCCCAAGAAATCAACTATACTGCAAATCAACTATACTGCAAAATCAACTATACTGCAAATGCTTATTTTGCGTAATGGATTGAGCTGCCCCCGGGTACAAGTTTCCCTTTTCCATCATTTTTAGGGCATCGGACTTAAGAAACCACCCTTCCTGGGATATTTTCCCTTCTGTCTTTCAAGGAGACGTGGGTTTAAGGCAACAGCTTAAGAAACCAACTTTTCTGGTATCCTTTTCCTTCTAGCAGCTGCCTCCCTCCCCACTATCCACATGTAGCCAAAAGAAACAGAAAGCAGCCGTTTTTGGCGGCCAGAAAAAAATGGGAGCGGAGCCCATGCTGTTACAGGTGTCCGAACCAGGTGATCTAGCTGAACCTGCTGAAGATAGTTTTTGAAAATTGATCCATGCTCAACCCTAGTTGACAGTCCAAATGTAAGTATCAAGTTGTTGTTGTTGTATGCCTTCAAGTCACTTCTGACCCATGGGCATCCTAATGCAAACCTATCACAGAGTTTACTTAGCAAGATTTGTTCAGAAGATGTTTGCCATTGCTTTCCTCTGAGGCTGAGAAAGTGCGACTTGCCCAGGATTACATTGGCTGAGTGGTGATTCGAATCAATAACATCATGCAGTAGCATAGGTCTGTGCACACAAGAATGAAGCTTGTTGATAATTTGCCTGGAACAATCTACTCTTGTGCTGTTGGTTCCCCGTTGCAGATTCTGAAATCTTTGGCTGCTGCAAGGAGATTCTGCTATCTATTCAGTATAGTTTAAGCACTGCCTTCCTTTGCTACTGCCATGAAAACAATTTAGCAATACTCCTGAGGCGACACAAAGATGATCTAAATACAGAATCACTCTTCCTCAAGAGATAGGGTGGGATCTGACATAGCCTCCAGGATCCTTTTAATTCCAAGGCACAAAGAGTTTGATTACCATTCAGCCCAATTGCTGGCAGCACAAAGAGACAAGGAGGAATTTTGAGCCAAGAAGCAATATTTCCACCCTCCTGAAAGAGCTGTAAGACAGGTCATTGATATGCCTAGACTGGATTTCCAATGCACAACACATAAGTTACCACATTTCTCTTCAGGATGATGAAATCTGGATCTTCTTTGTAAAAATTTGGCAGGAGCCATATTTTAAGCAGTGCACACAGCATCAAAGCAATGAAAAAACAAACAAGATAATGTCTACATATTTATGTTTTCTGTTTTCTCTTAGATCTTAGTTAAGGGTGGACAAAGTATGGCTCCCAAGGCCATTTTGTGCCCCCCTCCTGAGAGCTTAAAAGTGCGACTTCAGGCAAACTTTTTCAAAAACAAATTGCTCTAAAATTTCCCCAAATGACATAGAGCAGTGTTTCTCAACCTGGGGGTCGGGACCCCTGGGGGGGGGGGGAGTGTCACGATGGGGTGTCGGAGGGGTCGCCAAAGACCATCAGGATACACAGTATTTTCTGCTGGTAATGGGAGTTCTATGTGGGAAGTCTGACCCAAATCTATCATTGGTGGGGTTCAGAAATGTTCTCTGATTGTAGGTGAACTATAAATCCCAGCAACTACAACTTCCAAATGTCAAGGTCTATTTTCCCCAAACTCCCAACAGTGTTCACATTTGGGCATATTGAGTATTTGTGTAGAGTTTGGTCCAGATCCATCATTGTTTGAGTCCACAGTGATCTCTGGAGATAGGTAAACTAGAACTCCCAAACTCAAGGCCAGTGCTCACCTAACCCTTTCATTATTGTTTTGCTGGTCATGGGAGAACTATGTGCCAAGTTTGGGTCAATTCCATCTCTGGTGGAGTTCAGAATACTCTTTGATTGTAGGTGAACTATAAATCCCAGCAACTACAACTCCCAAGATCCAGAGGATGAAAATACATCCTGCCTATCAGATATTTACATGACAATTCGTAACAGTAGCCAAATTCCAGTTATGAAGTAGCAACAAAAATAATTTTAGGGTTGGGGGTCACCACAACATGAGGAATTGTATTAAGGGGTTGCGGCATTAGGAAGGTCGAGAACCACTGACATAGATGTATAGAAGGCATTTTCACCATGTTTGTAGCTCTCTGGGACCCCTGCAGGGAAAACAAAGTGACATTTTTTAAGAAAAAGAATTTCCCATCCAAAAATAGAGACCCAGGAATGCTCCCATGTTTCCTGTAGAAGGCATTTGAGTAGCAAATTCCGATTATTTTTTCACCAGGAGTAAGTGCAGTGGGTGATGGAGCTCCCACTGCACTTACTCCTTACACATTAGTCTTAGAGGACTAATGTCGCTCCCTTAGGCTTCCGATTATTTTTTAAAACCATACATTTCTGTCCCCACTTCACAATCCTAAAAACACCGGTTTTCCCAGAGGAATGTCTAGATGCAATCCCAGTAACTACCAGGATGGCCTCCGACCACCTAGAAGCCCCCCAAAACAAGCCTTAAAATTTTAAAAAACTTACCAGACCACCATTAAGGTGATCTTTCAGTCTTCCTAGCACATAGAAATGGCACATGGGGAGGGACGAAGAGGAAAATTGCTCCTTATTTGTTTAAAGACTTATTTTGGGGTTTTGGTAGAAGTGTCGGTGCTCTCTCGGTTTTTTGGGCTCTTGGAGCTTAGAAAACTAAGATGGCTGTGTGGATTGGGCCAGCGGATCATGTGACACTGTCTCCGTACCCAGTCCACACAGGGCTCATACCTGGTAAGGTTCAGATCTTACCAAATATCCAGTTTTAACCAGGTATCTAATTAATTTGGAATAGAACAGGAAAATTCTGTTTTGTTCTGAATTAATTTAGTTTTACCAGAGGTCGCCTCCTGTAAAACTGAGACAGGTCTTGCTTTAAAGGCCTGTGTCGATGGACCCTAAGAGATCTGAGGAGGAGAAGGAGATAAAGAAAAGGAAGAGGAGGCCCTGATCAAAAATATAGTATGATATGCTGCACCATAAGCAGAGGTAATTTTCAATGGTAAGCATGCCCCCCCCCCCCAAACCAATCACTGATATATATATTCTGTTCGTCGTTGGAGTTCTGTGTGCCATATTTGGTTCAATTCCATCATTGGTGGAGTTCAGAATGCTCTTTGATTTTAGGTGAACTATACATCCCAGTAACTACAACTCGCATATGTCAAGGTCTATTTTCACCCAAGAGCACCTCAAGAGCGCTCCTGGGCAAAATCATCTATACTGCAAATCAGGCATGTAGCGGGGGGGGGGGGGGAAGGGGCCTGAGGGGCTTCAGCCTCCCCCGAAATTCTCATGGTGGTTCGCGAAAAGGCCTTGTTGTTGTTCATTCGTTCAGTCGTCTCTGACTCTTCGTGACCTCATGGACCAGTCCACGCCAGAGCTCCCTGTCGGCCATCACCGCCCCCAGCTCCTTCAAGGTCAGTCTAGTCACTTCCAGGATGCCATCCCTCCATCTTGCCCTTGGTCGGCCCCTCTTCCTTTTGCCTTCCACTTTCCCCAGCATAATTGTCTTCTCTATGCTTTCCTGTCTCCTCATGATGTGGCCAAAGTACTTCAACTTTGTCTCTAGTATCCTTCCCTCCAGTGAGCAGTCGGGCTTTATTTCCTGGAGGATGGACTGATTGGATCTTCTCGCAGTCCAAGGCACTCTCAGAACTTTCCTCCAGCACCACAGCTCAAAAGCATCGATCTTCCTTCGCTCAGCCTTCCCTAAGGTCCAGCTCTCACATCCGTAGGTTACTACAGGGAATACCATGGCTTTGACTAGGCGGATCTTTGTTGCCAGTCTGATGTCTCAACTCTTTACTATTTTATCGAGACTGGACATTGCTCTCCTCTCAAGAAGTAAGCGTCTTCTGATTTCCTGGCCACAGTCTGCATCTGCAGTAATCTTTGCACCTAGAAATACAAAGTCTGTCACGGCCTCCACGTTTTCTCCCTCTGTTTCCCAGTTGTCCATCATTCTTGTTGCCATAATCTTGGTTTTTTTTATGTTTAGCTGCAACCCAGATTTTGCACTTTCTTCTTTCACCGAAGGCCTTACTGGTGCATTATTTAAACTGTTATGTTTGTTCATATCATGATCTGATCACCATACTCAATATATCCCATATGCATGGGGGTATTGGGGTAACGATACAAAAGGTTTGCTAGGCTAGACCCTCTTTCACTCAGACTCAGCCCCCCCAAAACTCAGCCCCCCCGAAACCCCCTGAAAAAAATTCAACCCCCCCCCCCCCGAAACGAAATCCTGGCTACGGTTGAGCCTCCCCTGACCATAAGCCTACTATGCAGTTTGTTCTTCAAACTGTACTGCAGAAAATATCATGTAAAAGTAAAGGAGACTATCAAAAACTGACACACATTTATACAACCACAAAAATGTGCAGAATATTCTTTTAAAATGCAAGCACTTAAAGAAGTGGACAGCTAATCTGCTTTAAACACAGAAAATGAAGATCATGCATGACCAAAGAGAGGCAATTTTGGGCACCGAGACCCTAATGAATGTGTCTGCATATTCCCTGCCTTGGGGTAGTGATAACTGTTTAGTGTGACCTCTTGGGCACTTTGCTCCCTTGTGTGCTCCTCTGTCAGGCCTTAATTGTACTAGCTTTGCTTGTTTACTCTTTAGAGAACTAAATTCCCATTGCTGCGTTGGCATCTAAGCAGGAAGTCTATCTCCGTTGAAGGTTGCTACAAGGGATATGTGCAGTTTGGTTTCTTTTCCATGCTTCTAAGGGCCCTTCCACACAGCCCTAAATCCCAGAATATCAAGGCAGAAAATGCCACAATATCGGCTTTGGACTGGGTTATGGAAGAATTTAGAGAAATAAAATTGACATGGTTCCATTGTATACAATGAGAACAATGGTTTAAAAACTGGGTAAACAATAATAAAAATGGAAGCAAGCTTAACCAATTCGAACAAATAATACAAAATGGAAGGGCTACAGAGGAGCATGAAAATTTGAAAGGAATAACTAGTAAAATATATAAGATAATAATTGAAAAAAAGGAAGGAAAAACAAAAAACAACATCCTCAAGGAGGTCTGGGAAGAAGATTTAGGGATAAAAATAAATGAAACAGAATGGCAACAATTACGGAGAAAAAGACACCTTAAAAATTATCAATATGGGTTGAAGAAAATTACTATAAGTTAATATGGAAATGGTACCTTACACCAGTAAGAATAGCAAATATATAAAAAAAACTACTAAAAAAATTGCTGGAGAGGATGCCAAGAATCAGGAACATATAGGCATATGTGGTGGTGATGTAAATATGTAAATAATTTGGGGGGGGGGGGGGAAGTATTTAGAGAAATAGAGGATATTTATTTATTGATTGATTTATTGATTTAACTTGTATACCGCTACTTCCAATTTGGCTCGGAGCGGTTTACAGAAGCAGATTAAAACAATACAATTAGCTTTAAAAATAACAATAACAATGAACATTAAAATAGAAAGAAGTCCTAGTATACCTTTATCATCATTATATAATAATAAACAATTGAAACAAGAGGATAAAGATGTGATAACAAACTTATTAACAATAGCAAGACTGCTTATAGCAAGGAATTGGAAAAGAGAAATAAATATACAAATAGAAGAGTGGTATAAGGAAGTATGGAGATTGGCAATAAATGATAAGCTGAGGTGTATATTAAATGTTAAAAGAGATAAATGAAAACAAAGTTATAATAATTACTCATTACCTCTGAGGATGCTTGCCATAGATGCAGGCAAAACGTCAGGAGAGAATGCCTCTAGAACATGGCCATATAGCCCGGAAAAACCTACAACAACCCAGTGATTCCGGCCATGAAAGCCTTCAACAATATAATATTATAATAAATAATTATTATAAAGTTATTATAATTATAATTATATATTTACATTATATGTAATATTACTAATAATATTACAATATAATGGTATAGTGCAATATTGTATTATATAATACTGATATTGTACTATCCTAATAATATAATATATTGTATGAAAATATATCTTGTAAGCTGCTCTGAGTCTCCTTCGGGGTGAGAAGGGCGGCATATAAATGCCGCAAATAAATAAATAAATAAATAAAGTGATTTTGATGATGTATGGAGAAAATTTATTGAAAAAGGATTAAAAAAGAAAGAAGGAAAGTTATCTCCACAAGAAGAATTTTGGACAAATGATATGTAAAAGCTGTGTTTTGGGAGGGGGGGAAGGGGGGCACAGTGGTGAGGGATAGATAATATGTATAAGCAGAAAAATAACACTAGATACCAAAAGTGAAAGCATGGTAGATTGCATTGAATAATATGTATCTGCTGTAAAATAAACAATATATAACAAATTAGCTGTCTCCTGCCACGCGTTGCTGTGGCCCAGTCTGTTAATCTGGAAAATAAAGTAATGAGAAAGTGTTGGTTTCTACTATCTGTAATTTCTTTATGTTTGTGGGTAAACAGTATTCCTTGCTGTTTCTTTGTCAGTGTTGATGTGGAGAGTGTCTGGTTGGCCTACTCTGGAACATGCAAAATATAATTGTCCTTTTTTAGGGGTCCCTTTCAAATCTATGATACTATATCTTTGCGTGTGTGAATCATATCTATATCTGGCTGGATGGCTCTTTGTCAGGAGGGCTTTGATTACGTTTTCTTGTCCTGGTGAAGGGAGTTGGACTGAATGGCCTTGAGTATTTTCTGTTGGTCATGGGGGTTCTGTGTGGAAGTTTGGCCCAAGTCTGTCGTTGGTGAAGTTCAGAATGCTCTTTGATTGTAGGTGAACTGTGAATCCCAGTAACTACAACTCCCAAATGTCAAGGTCTATTTTCCCCAAACTCCATCTGTGTTCATATGTGGGCATATTGAGTTCTTGTGGCCAGTTTGGTCCAGATCCATCATTGTTTGAGTCCATGGTAATCTCTGGATGTAGGTGAACTACAACTCCCAAACCCAAGGTCAATGCTCACCAAACCCTTCTAGTGTTTTCTGTTGGTCATGGGAGTCCTGTATGCCCCGGTTGGTTCAATTCTATCATACTATTTGATGGTAGGTGAACTATAAATCCCAGCAACTACAACTCTCTATCTATCTATCTATCTATCTATCTATCTATCTATCTATCTATCTATCTATATCTATGGCTGGACGGCTCTTTGTCAGGAGGACTTTGATTACGTTTTCTTGCCCAGTTGAAGGGAGTTGGATTGGATGGCCTTGAGTATTTTCTGTTGGTCATGGAGATTCTGTGTAGGAAGTTTGCCCCAATTCTGTCGTTTGTGGGGTTCAGAATGCTCTTTGATTATTGTTTGAGTCCACAGTGCTCTCTGGATGTAGGTGAACTACAACTCCCAAACTCAAGGTCAATGCCCACTAAACCCTTCCAGTATTTTCTGTTGGTCATGGCAATTCTGTGTGCCAAGTTTGGTTCAATTCCATTGTTGATGGAGTTCAGAATGCTCTTTGATCCTAGCAACTACAATTCCCAAATGACAAAATCATAATTTTTTGAGTGATGGTCACTCCTTGTGTTGTGAAACGTTTTGTTGCCAAATTTATTGTGATTTCGTTGGTTCTTTTGTTTTTAAGGTACTCATTACGCACAGAGCATTTTTATATATATAGATGGATGGATGGATTGAACTACAATAAAATAATAATAAAAATATTTTAAAAAATAAAACTGTGTTATCTGAGTCCACACTGACATATATTCCAGTTCAAAGCAGATAATGTGGGATTTTATTCAGCTGTGTGGAAAAGGCCTAAGACAGCCATCGCCAAACTAGACCTCTCTAGATATGCCTGGCTACAGCATGTCAACATGAAGGGAACCATGGGAGTTGTAGTCCACCTGTGAGCATAGTGCTGATACCCTTCTTTTATACATCTCTGGTGAAAAGTGGTGTTTGCTTAACAGGATGCCATAGATGTGTGCAACTGAGGGCTGATGCCAACACTGCATTGCAACGATGTCCTACAGGCGATAAAGATATAAGTAACTAGCGGTCCCCTGCCACACGTTGCTGTGGCCCAGTCTGGTGATCTAATGAGAAAGTGTTGGTTTCTAATATATGTCATGTCTTTCTGCTTGTGGGTAAACAGTATTTCTTGCTGTTTCTTTGCCAGTGTTGATGTGGAGATTGCCTGGTTTGCCTACTCTGGAACATGCATTGTTCTTCTTTCAAATCTTTGATACTGCATCTGTCATATACATATATGTGTGTGTGTGAATGGCTGGATGGCCCTTTGTCAGGAGGGCTTTGATTATGTTTTCTTGCCCTGGTGAAGGGAGTTGTACTAGATGGCCTTAAGGAAGCATTTCTCAACCCCCCCCCCCCCCCCGGAGGGGGGTCACCAGGGTGGTGTCAGAAGGGTCACCAAAGACCACCAGAAAACACAGGGTTCTGGGTGGGAAGTTTGCCCCAATTCTATTGTTGGTGGGGTTCAGAATGCTCCCTGATTGTAGGTGAACTATAAATCCCAGTAACTACAACTCTCAAATGTCAAGGTCTATTTCCCCCAAACTCCATCTGTGTTTATATTTGGGCATATTGAGTATTTGTGCCAAGTTTGGTCCAGATTCATCATTTGTTTTTGGTTTTTTTGGTCGTGTCAGGAGTGACTCCTGGTGTGAGAGAATTGGCCGTCTGCAAGGACGTTGCCCAGGGGACGCCTGGATGATTTGATGTTTTTATCATCCTTGTGGGAGGCATGAGGAGCTGGAGCTGATAGAGGGAGCTCATCTGCCTCTCCCCAGATTCGAACCTGTGACCTGCCGGTCTTCAGTCCTTCCAGCACAGGGGTTTAGCCCACTGCGCCACCGGGGGCTCCAGATTCATTGTTTGAGTCGACAGTGCTCTCTAGATGTAGGTGAACTACAGCTCCAAAACTCAAGGTCAATGCCCACCGAACCCTTCTAGTGTTTTCTGTTTGTCATCGGAGTCCTGTGTGCCAAGTTTGGTTCAATTCCATTGTTGGTGGAGTTCAGAATGCTCTTTGATTGTAGGTGAACTATAAATCCCAGCAACTACAATTCCCAAATCCCAGCAACTACAATTCCCAAAATCATATTTTTTTGAGTGTTGGTCACTCCTTGTGTTGTGAGACGCTTTGTTGACAAATTTGGTGTGATTTTGTTCATTGATTCTTTTGTTTTTAAGGTACTCATTATGCACAGAGCATTTATATATATATATATATATATATATATATATATATGTGTGTGTGTGTGTGTGTGTGTGTGTGTGTGTGTGTGTGTGTGTGATGGATTGAACTATGATAAAATAATAAAAAAATATTTAAAAAAATAAAAAATGAACTGGGTTATCTGAGTCCACATTGACATATATTCCAGTTCAAAGCAGATGTTGGATTTTATTCAGCCGTGTGGAAAAGGCCTAAGACAGCCATCGCCAACTAGACCTCTCTAGATATGCCTGGCTACAGCATGCCAACATGAAGGGAACCATGGGAGTTGTAGTCCACCTGTGAGCATAGTGCTGATACCCTTCTTTTATACATCTCTAGTGAAAAGTGGTGTTTGCTTAGCAGGATGTCATAGATGTGTGCAACTGAGTGCTGATGCCAACATTGCCTTAGAACGATGTCCTACAGACGATAAAGATATAAGTAACTGTCCACAGACAAGGTAAAATCCATGGTCACTAGAAAAACCTCCAATGATTGCTGAAAATGTCTCAATAGATCTAATTGGGAAGTAGCCTTTGAAACCCTTCCTGTGCAGCTAAGAGCCAAAGTTTAGCACAGAAAGGCTAACTTCTGATCACCATGCAAATCCTAGTTCTTCTTTACTAGACAATATCTTTGTACAGCAGTTACATACAATGCTGCCGTGCATCATGTGCTCCAGTCCTCATTGTATAAAAGATGTTAAGTGTGACTTCTTATAATATTTTTGTATTAAGTAACTACAGAGAATATTTTGGCAAGAGTGCTTAATCTCAAATGTTCAATTTTAATCAGCTTGAACTATGGTCTGTCTTTCTCTGAACTGAAAACCACCAATCAATTCTGCTTTATCTTTCTCCCCCTGTTTTTCTTACCCAAGGCAATGCCTTTTGTAAAAGGGTATTTATTTTTAATGGATTTTTTAATGAATTTTTCAGTCAAGCTATTAATAATGCCATTAATTATAGGCAGCTTATATTAAAGAGCATACTGGCCTCTTAATCCTGACCCCCAGCTATTGGCTTGCAGCTAATCCAGCCTGGTGTTGGGCAGGGAGGGGCGGATCTCAGCCAATGGCGGCAAAGAGACAGGCTTGGAAGACAGAACTAAAGGATAAGACGCACGTGGAAAGGAATAGAAAAATTCAGTGTATATGTTGCCAGAGGGGACGAAGTTTAAAGCCAGATGAGATGTTGGTGTTGTGGGGATAATCCTAGAGCTGTAGCGCAAGCACTTTAGCAGGAACTTTCCCAGTGGAAGGTTTTGCTTTGCCTCCGAGGTCTGGCTGCTTGATAACCCACAGGAGTGCATGGCTACGTTACCCGGGGCTGTTATGTGTGACTGCTGTGCTCCAGCCAATTCCAAGCTTCCAGATGGATGATGGAATCAAATAATAGATGGATTCTCTCCCTTGCTCATTTTATCTAAGTGCTATGGAAGATATTAATTATCTGCATGCTTAGAGATAACTGAAGGGGCAATTTCCCTTCCGCAGCAATCGATTCCTCCCAACCACCAAGAAATGATACCCTCTATTGCAGGGCTTTCAACTTGTTTACCTTGCTTCCTCCAAAATGCGATGTAAGGAAGAGAGGAAGTCTCAAGGTGTTCAAGAAGATGGTTTCATTTTTCTATTAGCATCACATTCCAGCCTATAATATTTCATGACCTTCTTTGGGAGCTGATGAAACATAAGGGAAAGAAAAGGGGGAAACACATGAGTGACAAAAACTATAACCAGAAAAAACAGTTGTCATCTTTATCTATCTATTTATTATTTATTTGTTTACAGTATTTATATTCCTCCCTTCTCACCATTAAGCTGTATCTCTGGCATTGGAAAGGAATTGGCTGGTGACTGCTGGTTTTCTCGATGTTCAGTGACAGCCCGAGCTTCTCGTACGCTTCTGCGAAGGTGTTTAGAGTGGCTTGTAGATCTTCTGAATGCGCACAGATGACATTGTCATCAGCATACATACCCAGATATATAAACCTCACTGCCTAGTTTCCAACAGACCTCACAACCTCTGAGGATATCTGCTATAGATGTGGGTGAAACGTCAGGAAATAATGCTTCTGGAACATCGCCATACAGCCCAGAAAACTCACAGCAACATCGTGATTCTGACTGTGAAGGCCTTTGACAACTTGTTAAGATATTTTTTAAATAATGGATTTTAAGTCATGTACTTCTTGTACATGTTTTATGTGTTTTGACCACTTGAATCTGTTATAGTTTAAAACATATTTGTTCTTTGCCTTAATCCATGGGGGTACGTAGGTAAGAAATCATTCTAATCCCATCTGGGATTGGCTGAGCAGATTGCTTCCTTATCTGCATTGCTCTTTGGTGTTACCCTCAGGGTGAAGTGCTGCCTGCTTATGGGGACAAGAAAAAACAATAAGATACAGAGAATGTAACATTGGGGCTTTTGGTGAAATGCATTCAAAATGTGAGACAGGAAAAATTCCATGCAACAACATATATGAAAATATGCTGCAATCTCAACTCATTGCTCCTGGCTACCAGTATTACAGTGGTCTGTATTCAGTTGGAGGCGCCGAGAATTCCCATCCTGTATTATCTTCCACATCAGGGCAGGGAGGATGTTGTTATTGCTGCTGTTAAGATATTTGATTGGAAGAACAATACAGTTGTACAGTATCCATTTTTCATTACAGCTGCGGCTGTGTTTAGCAACCCCCTGCATACTTACCCAGAAAGAAGCCCCAGAGTGTTCTGTGGCTTGCTCTCAGGTAAGTGTGGATAGGGTTATAGCTTTGTTTGATTAAGGCTAATTAGAATGAAAGCGCAATATTTTGAGATCACCCATTGTTTTCATTTATTTATTTGATACTGTAAAAATCTGTTAAAAGTCTTGCTTGCTTTAATTCCCACTGACTCTGTTTTATTTTGACAGCCGTAGCCTTTGTGCTTAGTTTTTATGTTAGTTGATTTTTAAATTAGTTTCTAATATTATGTATAATTAGTCACAGTATGTTATTATGTAACAAGAATTGTGAGATATAATTTTAGATCTGTTGTATCCAGTTGTGTTCCTCTGCTCAGAGAAGTAGTTTAATACAGCAGACCAAAAGGAGGAAAGGAATTTCTATCAATCTCTCCATTCTCTGTGTAGTCCTCTCCACCCACCCGTAAACTCACTTTGAAAAATCAGGTGGCTCTCTAGAATTTGCTGCAAAATTCGTAGAAAGCACTTTGCTGGTTCTTTTATTTTGTTGGCTGCGAACTAATCTGTCTTCTGAAATAAGTCCAATTTGGAAATATAAAAACTTTATCAGAGGCGGCCCTAGGTAATTTTCAGTGGTAAGCAAACCATATTTTGGTGCCCCCCCTCCCCAACCAATCATTGATATATATTTTCTGTTTGTTGTGGGAGTTCTGTGTGCCATATTTGGTTCAATTCCATCATTGGTGGCGTTCAGAATGCTCTTTGATTGTAGGTGAACTATACATCCCAGTAACTACACTTGCTGCACTTGTTTCCTTGCCTGGCCCGCTTTGTGTCCGGAGGCATGCCTGAAGACCCCGGCGTGTGCACCAAAAGTCACCTCTTCTCCTGACTTTATCCTCAGCCATTGGGACCAAGAGAGAGACAGAGACAGAGACAGAGGTGGAGATGCCCACCTTTTCTGAAGTTAGGCGCAAAAACAAAGGAGGGAGCGGAGGTGGGAGATACCTCCAGCCGGAGGGACTCTCTCTCTCTCTCTCACTCTCTCTCTCTCGGTCCCAATGGCTGAAGAGAAAGTCAGGAGAAGAGACGACTTTTGGTGCACACGCTGGGATCTTCAGACATGCCTCCGGACCCAAAGTGGGCCAGGCACGGTGTCTCCACCCCTTGGCCCACCTGCGGATTGGGGAGAGGAGAGGAGGCGGGTGGAGCACCAGGGGATCGGGAAAGGGAGCCGGTCATGGGGAAGGGATCGATTGTGGAGAACGATTGAGTGCCGGCTCTGCTCGCGCACCCAGTGGCCAGGTGGAGCAGGAACGAAAGGGGCGAGGTGAGGCTCAAGGGCCCGGCCCGTTTGGGAAGAGGATCCCCTGGCAACGAGGCAAGAAAGCTGAGGCTCCTCCCGGACTGCTAGGGTTGTTGTGAGCTGAGGGGGCGCTCCTCAAGTGGCGGTCGAGGTGCATTTAGAAAGGCGCCTCTGCGCCCCTGGCAAAAAAAGTGTTCTGCGACCGCTTACTTTGCGTAATGGACGAGCCGCCCCTGAACTTTATTGAAAAGTGCAGTATCTATATATATAAAAATACTCTGTGCATAAGTACTCAATACACCCAAATATGAACACAGATGGAGTTTGGAGGAAATAGACCTTGACATTTGAGAGTTGTAGTCACTGCGATTCATAATTCACCTACAATCAAAGAGCATTCTGAACCCCACAAACAACAGAATCGGGGCAAACTTCCCACACTGTTGCAACCCAGAGCAGGAAACGAGACCCTAAGACAACAGTCCACCACACCTGACTGTGGGAAAAATCAATCCCTTTTTATTGATGAAAAATGGTTACAAAATAGAAGAAAATGCAAGTTAAAAAGCCACAGTAAAAATCAGCAATCACAAATATCCATGAACTAGATCAAAAACCAAAAGCAACACTGTAAAATCCTGGAACCTGTTAGCAATCCACTAACCGTACTTGGAGCACTAGAAGCCTCTTGGGATGAAGGTCACGGAAACGGGAGATCTGCTAAGGTAATGCCTCAGTCTAAAACGATGCCTGATCTAAAGAGTCAACCCAGCAAGAGGCACTTAAAGCCAAGGAATCTGTTTCGTGACACGCCTCCAGGCTTTGAAGCCCTTGTTTCTTTTTCTTTCAATCTGGCTGACCTTCGCAGACTCTGCAATTCATCCCTGTTTTGCCAAATCTGTCCTCTTCTATTCTCATTAAGGATCCCAGGTGTTAGCTGCTCTGGAGAGCTATCACTGCTTGGCTCTGAAACATTCTCAGGAGAATGTGTACTTTCACTTTCCAAGCCTGCAGGAGTTTCTTCTATGCTGACCTCAGAATCAACATTTTCATTAGCATCAGGAAATACATGTTCATTAGCATCAGGAAATACATTTTCAGTAGCATCAGGAAATACAATCAAAGAATCAGGTTCAGGTTCAGGTTCAGGTTCACACCCAGGCTGGACCCCAACACACACAGAACCCCCATGACCAACAGAAAATACTTAAGGCCATCCAATCCAATTCCCTTCATCAAGGCAAGAACACGTAATCAAAGTTCTCCTGACAGATAGATAGATAGACAGACAGACAGACAGACAGACAGACAGACAGATAGATAGATAGATAGATAGATAGATAGATGTAGTTGCTGGGATTTATAGCTCACCTACAATCAAATAGCATGATAGAATTGAACCAACCGGGGCATACAGGACTCCCATGACCAACAGAAAACACTAGAAGGGTTTGGTGGGCATTGACCTTGAGTTTGGGAGTTGTAGTTCACCTACATCCAGAGACTACCATGGACTCAAACAATGATGGATCTGGACCAAACTTGGCATGAATATTCCATATGCCCAAATATGAACACAGATGGAGTTTGAGGGAAATAGACCTTGACATTTGGGAGTTGTAGTTACTGTGATTTATAGTTCACCTACAATCAAAGAGCGTTCTGAACCCCACCGACAGAATTGGGGCAAACTTCCCACACAGAATCCCCATGAGCTACAGAAAATACTCAAGGCCATCCAGTCCAACTCCTTCACCAGAGCAAGAAAGCATAATCAAAGCCCTCCCAACAAAGAGCCATCAAGCCATAGATATAGATAGATATGATTAACACACAGAGAGATATAGTATCATAGATTTGAAAGGGACCCCTAAAGAAGGACAATGATATGTTGCATATTCCAGAGTAGGCATATCAGACAATCTCCCCATTAACACTGACAAAGAAACAGCAAGAAAAGCTAAACATTCACACCTAACTGCAGCAGGGAAGAGCTCCTTGCCCCACCCCAGCCATTCCACAGATATATAAACCCATTTTTCCTACTCCCAACAGACCTTCTCAACCTCTGAGGATGCTTGCCATAGATGCAGGCGAAACGTCAGGAGAAATGCCTCTAGAACATGGCTCTATAGCCCGAAAAAACCCACAAGAACCTAGCAAGAAATACTGTTTACCCAGAAGCATAAAGAAATTACATATATTAGAAACCAACATTCTCTCATTACTTTATTTTCCAGATCAACAGACTGGGCCACAGCAACGCGTGGCAGGGGACAGCTAGTATGTACTAAATGCTATTGTTGTCAGAACTAGGCGCTTACACTATATATATAGGTTTAGCAATCAAATCAATTTGTGGATTACAATTTCATTGGCCCAGGATCCCCTCCACTCAGGCATGTAGCTGGGGGGGGGGGGGGTGGGGGCTTTGGGTGCTTCAGCCCCCCCTCCCCGAAATTCTCATGGTGGTCTGCGAAAAGGCCTTACTGGTACATTATTTAAACTGTTATGTTTATTCATATCATGATCTGATCACCATGCTCAATATATCCCATATGCATGGGGGTATTGGGGTAACGATACAAAAGGTTTGCTAGGGTAGACCCTCTTTCACTCAGACTCAGCCCCCCCCCCCCCCCAATCAAAATCCTGGCTATGGGCCTGACTCCACTATTCCTTGTATGGGCTTTTTGTAATTCATCAATTAATTAACAGTTACTCATAATTATATCTAAAGCATAAAATATAGCAGTCAAAGGCAACATAGTTTTCGTGATGGCAGATCCTAGGTATAGGATCCTATCACATTTACATTGACTAAAAGCCTTCCACAAGCATAGGGAAACTATTTGTACTATCTTTTATATACACATGCACACATACATTTTGTTTTCTTGTTTTATCAGTCCCAAACTTATTATAAACCAGTTCACAAATTTTTTTCCCCCTTTACTGTGAATGGAGAAATAATGCTCTCCAAATGTATTTCCCCTCTTGCTGTGTTTGACCCAAAGGAAAGGTTGGGTACAGTTAATTTTGTATTTTGTCTTGTGAACATAATAAAATATTTCCTTTTCCCCTTGTTATTCAGAAATGAAAATAATGGATTTGTTTGATGGTCTCCTGAAATGTATATGGCAATGTACTTTCAAGGCAGAGGCAACTCCATTGCTGGGCATCTCCATACTTAACAGAAGGAGCGTGTTCAATTAGTCTCTTTACCACCATCTCCCCAGTTAGCCTCCCTCTGGAAAATAGGTGAAAAATTCTGATATCCCTCTCAATATGTTAATCATAAAACTGGTATCACATTTCTCTAACTGTGTAATACCAGTCCCCTTTGGCAGATATATTTTATTTGGATAATGATGTGAAATTTAAGATCTACGTTTCAATTGTACAGAGCCATAGGCAGTTGTCAATTTTAGTGACAGACATAGACCTGGAGCTAAATTCTGTGCACAAGCAAAAAATTCCAACAAGCCCAGCACAATCCTAGTCCATTAATAGAAATACATTTTCTCCCACTGTGGGGCAGCATTTTTAAATGGTACAATACATCTCTCAGAAAGTGCTTACAAATCATTCAGACTTTCCAGGGGTTTTTTCCCCAGCTAGACTTTTAGTAACCTAAATTATTGTTAGAGAACAGACTGGAATAAGTAGGGGATATGAAAAATGAAATAATATGGAATTGCTTATCAATATAACTAAAATGTGGAGAAGAAAAAATATTCAATCCATTCAGTACACATGCAGAAGTGCACGTGCGCGCGCACACACAATATCTATAATTGTTTTTAGATTATGATGTCTATATTTGTTTTTATATAATGGTGTTGTCAATGGTGATAATTTCACCTTGTAAAAGCTATGTTCGGTGATGATTTTTCATAAATCCGTAGGACCCTTTCATGTTATATTTTTAAAGGAAAGGCATGAAAGCAGTGAAGGATATTAGAGGCAAAGATGAAGTATTTTGGCCACATCATGAGAAGACAGGAAATCTTAGAGAAGATAATGATGCTGGAAAGAAAAAGGAAGAGGGGCCGACTAAGGGCAAGATGGATGGATGGGATTGTGGCGCAGCTGACTGGGTGTCAGCTGCATTAAGATCACTCTGACCAGAAGGTCATGAGTTCGAAGCCAGCCTGGGTCGGAGTGAACTTCCGGCCAATTTTGTCTAGCTTGTTGTCGACCTTTGCAACCCGAAAGTTAGTTGCATCTGTCAAGTAGGAAAATTAGGTACCACCTCTGTGTGGGGAGGCTAATTAACTAATTTATGAGGCCATAAAAAGACTCCAGCACAAACCACTCCAGCAAAAGCATGTGGGGAATGCGGAAGTACTTCATCAGTGTCGCAGATGGACAATGAAAGCGACAGCTCCCCTGGCGGCCAGAAAAAGTTAAATAGCCTCTGTGTATGTCTATATACGTTGTATGTCTAATTGGCATTGAATGTCTGCCATATATGTGTACATTGTAATCCGCCCTGAGTCCCCTGCAGGGTGAGAAGGGCGGAATATAAATGCTGTAAATAAATAATAAATAAATAAGATGGTATCCTTGAAGTGACTGGCATAACCTTGAAGGAGCTAGGGGTGGCAATAGCTGACACGGAGTTCTCCATTTATTGACTTGTTGTTCATTCGTTCAGTCATTTCCGACTTTTTGTGACCTCATGGACCAGTCCACGCCAGAGCTCCCTGTTGGCCATCACCACCCCCAGCTCCTTCAAGGTCAATCCAGTCACTTCAAGGATGCCATCCATCCATCTTGCCCTTGGTTGGTCCTTCTTCCTTTTTCCTTCCATTTTCCCCAGCAACGTTGTCTTCTCTAAGCTTTCCTTTCTTCTCATGATATGGCTAGAATACTTCATCTTGGCTTCTACTTGGCCAGAAAAAGTTAAATAGCCTCTGTGTATGTCTATATACATTCTATGTCTAATTGGCATTGAATGTCTGCCATATATGTGTACATTGTAATCCGCCCTGAGTCCCCTGCGGGGTGAGAAGGGCGGAATATAAATGCTGTAAATAAATAATAAATAAATAAGATGGTATCCTTGAAGTGACTGGCATAACCTTGAAGGAGCTGGGGGTGGCAATAGCTGACACGGAGTTCTACCATGGGCTGGTCCATGAGGTCACGAGGAGTCGGAAGCAACTGAATGAATAAACAACAACAACATGAAAGCAGTGTAGAAGAGTATGTGCTTTTCAAGGAGAAGTCCTAACGTTAAGCCTGTAGCATCTGCAGAGAAAAGGCTCAAATGCGATAGGGCTAGAAAAGACCTCTATCTCAGGATTTTGAGAACTGCTTCCTCAGAACTAACAAAAGTGGTATAGACAGATTTTCAAGACACAAAGTGTTGATTTTATCCTTTCTCCCATATCAATTGACTGCCTTGTTTGGATACCATTGCCTAGCTTGCCACTCAAAAAGGAGGGAAGTGATGCCTGGAGAAAAGACCTTCTTGCTTGTGGCACCCAACTTTTGATCATTCTTCTCCATAGAAGCTCATCCGTCACCAAGTGTGCTGTCTTTCAAAGGAGGTCCAAGTGAAAATGTTTATTCTCTCCCCAACATGTGCCCACTATTGTTTTTTTGCCTTAGATGTTTGAGATGTAATGTTCTTTGATTGCTGAAGGGTATCTGTTCTTCATTTATTG
This sequence comes from Anolis sagrei, assembly GCF_037176765.1. Taxonomy (NCBI): domain Eukaryota; kingdom Metazoa; phylum Chordata; class Lepidosauria; order Squamata; family Anolidae; genus Anolis; species Anolis sagrei. The sequence continues at coordinate 150,744,266 of NC_090021.1, forward strand.
ACTTACTGATTTCTTGTTTTTTTCATTGAGATTACATAAGTTTCCCTGAAAGCCTTGGCTGAAGAACGAGTTAAAAATGTCTCAAAGAAATCAAATATGTGGAGTTCTGTATTTGGAACAGGAAAGAAATTGATTCCTTGTGAGTGTTTTGCATGGTCATTTTGCTTTTGATTCAGTTTTTTTTTACCTGAGTCTTTGGCTCATTTTCTTAAAACATTTACATTGTATTGTCGAAGGCTTTCGTGGCTGGAATCACTGGGTTGCTGTAGGTTTTTTCGGGCTATATGGCCATGGTCTAGAGGCATTCTCTCCTGACGTTTCGCCTGCATCTATGGCAAGCATCCTCAGAGGTAGTGAGATCTGTTGGAACTAGGAAAAAGGGCTTATATATATGTGTGGAATGACCAGGGTGGGACAAAGGATTCTTGTCTGCTGGAGCTAGGTGTGAATGTTTCAACTGACCACCTTGATTAGCATATAACGATCTGACAGTGCCTGGAGCAAAGTTTTATTGAGAGGTGATTATATGTCCTTGTTTGTTTCCTCTCTGTTGTTGTGCTGTTGTAATTTTAGAGTATTTTTAATACTGGTAGCCAGAACATGAAAGGCACTGCAGACTACTTCAACCAGAGAAATCAGCCATAGCAGAGCACCTGATGAACCAACCTGGACACAGCATATTATTTGAGAACACAGAAATGCTGGACCACTCTCACAACCACCATGTCAGACTACACAGAGAAGCCATTGAAATACACAAGCATGTGGACAATTTCAACAGAAAGGAGGAAACCGTGAAAATGAACAAAATCTGGCTACCAGTATTTAAAAACTCTAAAATTATAACAGCACAACAACAGAAGAGGAAATCACCTCTCAACAAAAGTTTGCTCCAGGTACTATCAGGCCATTATATGCTAATCAAGGTGGTCAGTTGAAACATTCACACCTAGCTCCAGCAGACAAGAATCCTTTGTCCCACCCTGGTCATTCCACATATGTATATAAACCCTTTTTCCTAGTTCCAACAGACCTCACTACCTCTGAGGATGCTTGCCATAGATGCAGGCGAAACATCAGGAGAGAATGCCTCTAGACCATGGCCATATAGCCCGAAAAATCCTACAACAACCCAGCATTTACATTGTTTCCAAGGAGTGCCCAGTTCTTCTGGACATTGTGCTTTCCCATCAAGCTGGTTTCCTTGTTTGTTTACTTCTTGTCATAATCAAATAAATGGTGGCATTGTTATCTCAAGCATAACAAACCTTTCAGTTTGTTGAACTATGATCGCCTTCTGGTATTTAGCAGTTTTTCTTTTAATTATTCTTTTTAATTATTTTAAGGATTCCTTGATTATTTTATTTATTTATTTCAAATAGAAGTTTCATTTGGATCAATTGAATTCATTGATTTATTTAATCTTGTGTTTGAACAATTGAATTAATTGATTCAATTTAAACTTGGTTTAAATCCCATTTTTAAGGATCCAAATTCATCTAAAGTGCTTACAATCAAAATACAAAAAAAAATTGCAAAAAGATGTTGTCAAAATATAACTTATTAGGATCCTTCTCACAAAGTGGCTACTGTCAGTTGTCCTTCTGAAAGGATAAAGAGCTGGGTTGTTGTAGGTTTTCCGGGCTATATGGCCATGTTCTAGAGGCATTTTCTCCTGACGTTTCGCCTGCATCTATGGCAAGCATCCTCAGAGGTAGTGAGGTCTTCCTACTTCCAACAGAACATGGCCATATAGCCCGGAAAACCTACGACAACCCAGTGATTCCGGCCATGAAAGCCTTCGACAATACGATAAAGAGTTGCCTTCTTTTCTCTTCAAGTGGTGCTGGGATCAGCAAGTTTTCTCTTTGGAAAGAAAAAAACGGATAACTATTTTAGATTTATTTGAATATATGCATTTTGGGTTTTCCCCCCCTTCCAAACAAATATGCATTTTTTTCGTTGACATCAATGGAAGTAGGATCAAGGCATCCAAATTTCCGCCTTGTAAGCATGGCCTAGATAAGGCTATTATCTTCCCCTGACTTCCGTCCATCCGGACACTTCAACACAGTGGATGGTTTCCCAGAATTAAGAAAGCAGTAGGTTTTAACCACATTTACCCTCCTTTCAAACTAGATTATTCATTTCTGGTGTTAACATCCCTGTGCGACTCCATGTCACGTTGGGAGTGTGATGTACTTTAATGCACTGGGATTTGAAAACAGAAGCAGGCTTCTTTTATTTTTTTGTACTCACATTTGTTTTGATAGGTTTTTGTTTGAGATTCCATTTCTATTGATCTTTAATGACTTCCAGATGGGATCGCACTTGCCTATTTTATAGCCTTTGCTTTGAGAGATTGAGAAATACAAAGGAGTGCAAAAAGGCAGCCCATTTGCTAATAAAAATTGCATTGCGTTATATTCTAATAAAATCTGAAATGTTGGATTGTATTAATGACAACTGCACAGGAAACACACTTGGGCCAATGGAATTGAGCAAAGTAAGCTTTTAAGCCGCTTTATCATAGGAGCAACAGCTGTATGGCAAGAATGCCTATCGGTTTTTGCTTATATGCTTCTATTGCGGTTAAGACAATAAATAATCTGGACCTCTGGCAAAGGAACTTGGTTGTCAATTCCTCTATAGGGTTCTCTTCTATCCCCCACAAAGGACAAGGCTGAGTATGTCAGCTGCAAAAAAGTAGTGCTAGGTTTATGTTGTCTTGTGTAACACAGTGTTAAGATTAATTTGTTTTGCTACTGCAGTGCTTCCCCCTCTGCATTGTTTTCTTAGTGAACTGGGATCCTACAATTAGTGTTTATTTCAGTTTTACAAGTGTCATAATTAACCCATAGTGACTCGTTGTAGGCTAAAATCACAGAAGACGTGACTTAAATGCTGAAGGAAATGAGGGTAATCAGCATCCTATGTGGAGGCCTTTTCTTACCAGGCAGTATTGGACCTGGCAGCATCTTCCTTTGGTGTCTGCCCTGTCACGTGGAACTGTGGTAACTTCACCAACCTATACTGCTGGTACTACTAGTGGATGGCCACACAGGGAGCTTTGGACAATTGATCTGGAACTGCTGCTGAGTATTAAACTACTGTTGGGTCCCCAGCATCCAGAGGCGGCCCTAGGTAATTTTCAACGGTAAGCAAATAGTATTTTGCCCCCCCCCCCCAAACCAATCACTGATATATATTTTCTGTTCATCGTGGGAGTCCTGTGTGCCATATTTGGTTCAATTCCATCATTGGTGGAGTTCAGAATGCTCTTTGATTGTAGGTGAACTATACATTCCAGTAACTACAACTCGCATGTGTCAAGGTCTATTTTCCCCCAAGAGTGCCTCAAGAGTGCCCCTGGGCAAAATCAACTATACTGCAAATGCTTACTTTGCATAATGGGTTGAGCCGCCCCTGCTAGCATCCTTCACAGCCTAAGCTGCCAATCTTCCTGTCCTCGTTTTGTATTCAGGCTTTTCCAGGTGCATCTGCCAGCTATTTGTTAACTTTAAGTTTGAGAGTTAGCAAGTCCAGTTAACTAATATCAACTAGCAAGACTAGTACTTACTTAGGCGATCCCTCATTGTCTGAGTTGGATAGTCTTCCGAGATCAGTGTACTGGTGGATCTGTAGGTGGCTGTGGAGCCCTATTCTTTATCTGCATCTTCTCCCGCAATGAGGGCATTGGTTTCCATGCGGAAGGCAGTCCCGGTCGGGGTTGGCTTGATGCGCCTTCCTCTTAGCACATTTCTCTCTTTCACCCTCCATTTGTGCCTCTTCAAATTCTACAGCACTGCTGGTCACAGCTGACCTCCAGTGTGCATAGGAATTCATTCATGTTTTTTTTTTCAAATTATAATATGGCCCTCCAACAGTTTGAGGGATTGTTACCTGGCCCTCTGACTAAAAAGTTTGAGGACCCCTGGTATACAGCATAGAAATTATGGAGGAGTAAAATGCAATTTCATCTCCACCTGAGAGAACTGGTGGCATTGAAAGGGGGAAAATGGGTTTGCTGGCTTTTGCAGAGAGGGAGGGCATTAATGTATTACCAGTTGCTTTCTCACTGCTGTTTGCATTTGCATTCGGCATTCACCTCTTTCCTGTGTCTTGTTGATTCACAGGAAGGATTCACAAGATTGTATGGCTTGAATCAGAATTTCTGGTGGGTTTTTTATCTCCATGTTTCTGGCTGGATTTGCTTTGGAGTCTCCATTGGGGCAAAAGTTTTCTGAACACTCTAACCTCGATCAAGCTTCAAGCTGTTTAGATGCAGCCTAAATCTTCCGGCTGTCAGCAGCCTCTTTCACCACTACCTGTTTTATTTGTGTGTTGTCACACCCAAACACCTTAAAGATGGAACTACGATGTGCTGCCTTTTGTTTGAGCAGACCGCTGGAATCTTTCTTTAAAGGGCTTAAACTTTCTAAGTAACCGAGTCCACTTTGAGTATTGAAGAACAAACAGAATATTTATTAACAAAGTCCTTGTAGACTTGGCTCAGCTTAACGAAGTTACAGACAATCAATTGATGAAATCATATAGCTATTCTTTTCCAGTCACTGATTTGCCTTTCTTCAAATGGTAGAAAATCCTGAGATTTTTAGCCTAACCCTGAACCACTATCTATAGAAGGCATAGGCCTTCCCTATTCCAGCCCAGGGTTAGTTTAAAGATGAGGCAAATGGAGCTCAATAACTATCTCAAATTTCATCTATAACTCTAACTCAATTCTATCTCAATCAATCAATCAAAATAATTTATTGTACGGGCCCAAGGCCATGACAAAAAGCACCACACGCACACAATAGTACCCTCAGAGTACAGGCACCAAAGATGCTAAACAGAACCATAATTTGCTCCCACAACAAAAACAATGGAAGTTAATAATAGTTAAAATACATTTTAGGAGAGGATCCAGTTAACCCTTAGAATCTCCTTGGCAGTTGATAGCAATTTTATCTATGTCTTTCTGATCTTTTTTGCAGAGCGAGCAAAAAGGGCTACTTTGTAAGTTACATAGTCATTTGTATCACCCAGTAGAAACTGCACTGTTTCTGCAATAGAGTTCGCTTCATCTTGTTTCAACAAGGGTTTCAGGTGTCTTTCCCATTCTATCTCAAAATTCTATGAACTCAGTTGCTTTTCTATAGCTCAATAAACTCCTCTATAGCTCAATAGCTCCCTAAGCCTATCCATCTATCTATCTATCTATCTATCTATCTATCTATAAGCCCAATTTACTTATATTTAGTTTATATATAGTTCTTTCTATCTATAGCCTAATTGACCTTTCTATCCTAAATTATTTAACCTTTTATCTACAGCCCAATTTATTCAGTTTAGTTTAGTACTTGCGATGGTTTTCTCTAGGGTTTCCTCGATAGCCTCCTGCACATCAGGACTTTCTTTCCAAACTGAAGGCAGGGAGGACTCCAAAATGGAGGTCTGACCTGGTAAAAGGGGCGGGCTCAAAAGTTACTCTGTGGGCCAGAGTAACTGCAAAGGAGGCCTGCAGACTGGCTTGCAGACTTGCTACTATTAACCTTTGGGGCTCCTGCAAACTGCAGCAGCCCTGGGACAAAATGCAAAAGAAAGCAGCCTTAAGCAGCTGAAAGGTAGGGCAAACAAGGCTCCTGGGAGATGGAACCATTTGGCTATAACCTTTTCCCTCCTGCTACCACTACCTGCACCATTGGGGTTATGCTGGCATAGTGCACCAGTTTTCTGGCCTTTAAATTTAAGGTATGCATTTTAAATACACGTGAGAGGCAGAAAATTCCATTCTTAAAGCTGAAGAAGAACTCTGCAAATCAGTATCAGAAGTTTGAAATTCAAAATTATACTATGAAATAATACCAATTATACTACAAGCAAGTATACATGTAATATGATAATAACAAGATATACATAAAATTAAGGGAGTTTTGTGCAGATAAATATAAATAAATCTACAAACAAACCTACTTCATAAAGTGTTTACAAAGCACTTTGAGCCATCCATTAATTAGTTTAAGATTAACAAACATTCAGCAAAATGCTACGTGCCTCGAAGGGACAATTAAACCATTGCCTTAGTTTATTGTTAATTGTTTTGGTGATTCTAGCACCTAAAAGTTTGCTTAGCTTAGGTGTAGGAGGTGGTGGTATGCATAAGTGTGTGCATATTTCATTTCATGTGAGTGTGTGAAAGACTTTGGTATGGGTTGCCATGGGGTGGGTATTCAGAAAAAGAGACACTATATTTCAATTACCAGCTTAACTGATACAGTCACTATGGATGTGCCATCTTTCAGAACTGCATTCTGTGAAAGTTTCCTTTTTCTCTCTCCATACATGGCATATATCGACCTCAATGGTTTTTCATAGCCTTCACTCTCCAAAAATTCATGAATTTTTAAGAGTGTTATTTCTGTATGAATATTCCAAGTTTTTGCAATTTCACAGATCCCCTGTGAGATATGGCAGATGTGGTATATATTCATTTTCATAAGCTTCCCCATGAAATTCATGCAGGCAAGCTGGTGAAATGTGAGCCAGACAGGTGTTAATGTTAGGTGGATTCATAATCAGTTTCAATTCAGTTGAGGAACCTCATCCAGGCACCATGTAGACAGCGACATAATGTGGCATAAGAAACTGATTCACCTGAGGTGTCCAAATGATGTTCCAAGCTAATCTGTCTCAACCTGGAATAAATCAGATTATCCACATTTACTCCAGGTATAAAAAATACCTGCAAAGGGCCAGATTTTACTGAATAATTCTTGCAGGTGTGAAGGCAGTGGAAATTTCTCTTGGGATCACCATTTGTGATGCCAGCAGTTAGTCCCCATCAGACATGTAGCCGGGGGGGAGGGGGGGGGCTCGGGGGGCTTCAGCCCCCCCCCCCCCCCAAATTCTCATGGTGGTTCGTGAAAAGGCCTTACTGGTGCATTATTTAAACTGTTATGTTTATTCATATCATGATCTGATAACCATACTCAATATATCCCATATGCATGAAGGTATTGGGATAATGATACAAAAGGTTTGCTAGGGTAGACCCTCTTTCACTCAGACTCAGCCCCCCCGACCCCCCCTGAAAAAATTCACACCCCCCCCCCCCGAAACAAAATCCTGGCTATGGGTCTGATCCCCATATCCTCCCAGATTACCAGGATCAGTCATCCTGGGAAAAGAGGGATGTTAATACCAACCTCCTTTCTCTGTTCTCTATGTAGCCCTTAAAATAGAGTCAATGCTTCCATATGGAGGCATGAGGTTTGCCTTACCTTCCTGGGGTTGGAAAACAAAACTAAAGGGTTTTGGAGAGAGAAATCCCCCCCCCCCCAATATCTTTAACTAAAAATCACCAGAAAAAGACAAAGTTAAATTACAAGAGATTTGAGATCTACAAACATCAAAGAAAATAAGACAGTCCAGGATAACTTTATCAAATAAGAACACAACTTTCTTTAAAAAAAATAGGAAAAGCAATGTATTTATAAAAGAAAATACATTTTTAAGAAGATTCACCACTATCAAAATGAACGTTATATCTAAAATGCTGTAATTATTCCAAAATATTCATATTCTAACTAATGACAAGGGATTTCAACAATGGAATAAGGATATCTAATTTTATATGTCAAGGTTTGTTGTGCAGCAAATGAATCTTAGACACGTTCCATGCACAAGACACACAGACAAGAGTAGAAATGAACAGAAAAATCTTTACTCTTAATTGCAGAGATAAAACACAAACTTGCAATGTTGCATACAAAAAACAAACAGTGTAAGAAACTTCCATAGTCTTTGTAAGTAACACAAAATAAGGCATTTTCATCTTTAGTCAAATGAGAAATAATAATAATAATAATAATAATAATAATAATCCTTTATTTGTACCCGCTACCATTGCCCCCCGAAGGACTCGGTGTGGCTTACATGAGGCCGAGCCCAAAATACAACAAACAACAACAACAATAATATAGCAGAATAAAACAAAAACAAGCAATAACATTAACAACATGCAGTGACACAGTTAAAAACAATGGCAAAACATAAACCTTGAGCAAACAGCTATTCCACCATAGCGTCCTGTAGAGCATCATAATGGCTTCTCTCCAACGTGCTCCTCAGAGTAGAGCCTTTGAGCATAGATTTCCTCAGAGAAAAGCCTCTCCAGAACTGTATTCTAAAAAACCCATACAATTATACCCTATCGGGTGTGATCCAAGATTGCTGGTTGACCTACATTACCAGCTGCACATAATAATTACCATTATAAGGTTTTTCTTCAACACACACACGTGGTCCTGCTACAACTTAGTGTAACAAGGTTTATTTCGGTGGATTAGCCTGGATAACCAAGGTTAACCCATTTTCTATGCCATGTTATGTGACTGTGTAGATGGCACTTCACTTTTTTCGCAACATCTCAAGCAGATTGTCTATGAATACTCCCTATTACATGTTTTCCTTTTATACTTGGAACCACCTGGCACTGGCCCACTGTGTTTATCTCAGAAGAAAACATATCTAGCAGTGAGATGAAAGTGGAGAACCTGACTATAAAGACTAATACAAATTTAGCCAACCAAAAGCATGCATTTTTCAGTATTGATTAATACAGACAAACATTGGTTAGATCTAATTTACTGCTATTTTGTTCTGAGCTGGAAAAGAAGTGTCAGGGGTGGGAGGGGGAGAATCAGAAGTCTGCATTAAAATTGAAGAATTAAATAGAGCACTGTGGCTAATTAATTACAATTTGATCATTTTGACACCTTCCAAAATGACTCAGCCACATACCTTGAAGCTTTGTCAGCTCAATTGCATCTTTATTTTTGTTGCCTTTAACCAACAATGAAGACGAATGCCACAGTCATTTCTGGTTTTCAATCACCTCTGCAGAAGGGCTCCCCTGGCAATGTATGGACAGACCTAATTAATTCCTCATCTGCCCGGCCTCGTGTCTATACATCACCCTGGCAGTTGGAACTGCTGCTTGTTTTAAGGCTATCACATGAATGAAACACTCATCTGTTTCTCCATAATTTTACCACAGGTGGTGATTTATAATTAGAAAGAGCAAACCCAAATTTTGAATGTTCCATGAACACTCCCATTCCTCTAGCTTCAACTTCCCTCTTGGGAAAGGAAACTGCATAATTTAAAGAAAAGTTCAATCAGAGCAATTGAGAAAGAGAGAGAGAGAACCGAAAAGGATGGCTGGACTGTGCTCTAACTGTGAAAAATAGCAGATACCTGTATTACTACAAGTATCTACAACAGCTTGGGGAACAAGTGGAAAGGCTGCCTGAAAAGGCCAACAGTTTGGGGAGCCACCATTAAAAGATTGGGTTGGTTAGGATGGGAAGACAATAAATGAGATCCCTTGGCAAAACAGAATTATTCTTCCAGTTCTTTTCTTCCAATCAGTTATTATTTCTTTCCTATTATTATAACTTTTGGAATAAGAGAACTGGAAGGAAAGCAGTTATAGGAGCAGCTCTTCCAACAATAAAAGGTACTGCGACCGTACCTTGGGAAGTCTGACTTGGCCACGGTAGTCCACGCTCTGGTTACATCCCGCCTTGACTACTGCAACGCTCTCTACGTGGGGTTGCCTTTGAAGACGGCCCGGAAGCTCCAATTAGTCCAAAGGGCGGCAGCCATGGTATTAACAGGAGCAGGGTGCAGGGAGCATACAACTCCTCTGCTGTACCAGCTCCACTGGCTACCGATTAGCTACCGAGCCCAATTCAAAGTGCTGGCTTTGACCTTTAAAGCCCTAAACGGTTCTGGCCCTACATACCTATCCGAACGTATCTCGGCCTATCAGCCCACCAGGACCCTAAGATCTTCAGGAGAAGCCCTTCTCTCCATCCCGCCTGCTTCACAAGTGCGGCTTGCGGGAACGAGAGATAGGGCCTTTTCTGTGGTGGCCGCCCGGCTTTGGAATGCCCTCCCTACTGAAATAAGATCAGCCACCTCGCTAATGGCATTTCGGAAAAAACTGAAAACTTGGATGTTCGAGCAAGTTTTCAACTAATTCCGATGTGATGATGTTTTGATCATGGACTAGCAATCAAGGATAACGAATTGGATTACGACTTTAACTATGAGATGTTCCGGTCTGTATTGGTGGCCCAATACTATGTATGTATATGTATGTATTTTTATATTTTATTTTATATTTTTAAAGTGAATATTGTATTTTTAAATATGTTGTAAACCACAATGAGTCGCCGCACAGGCAGAGATATTAGCGGTATACAAGTGTACTAAATAAATAAATAAATAAATAAAGGCAGATACCAAAAGACCACCAAAATGCCATTTCATCAGTAACTGGTCCGTTTCACACCACACAATTATGACAGCATGATAGCACTGTAACGGCTATGACAGTTCAAGAAATGGTTAATTTCTAGGCTGGCAAGGTCCCACTGTACTGCTCGGAGGTGTCTATTTAACAACAACAACAACAACAACAACAACAACAACAACAACAATATTACAAGCAGAGGCAGGGGCGGCTCAACCCATTACGCAAAGTAAGCATTTGCAGTATAGTTGATTTTGCCCAGGGGTGCTCTTGAGGTGCTATTGGGGGAAAATAGACCTTGACATATGCGAGTTGTAGTTACTGGGATGTATAGTTCGCCTACAATCAAACTCCACCAAGGATGGAATTGAACCAAATATGGCACACAGAACTCACACGACGAACAGAAAATATATATCAAAGATTGGTTTGGGGGGGGGGGGGGGCAAAATACTGTTTGCTTACCGTTGAAAATTACCTAGGGCCGCCTCAGAGCAGAGGCATAACACCATTGCTCAGATGATTCATTGGAACTTGTGCCACAAATACCATCCGTCTGCGACAAAGAACTGGTGGGATTACAAGCCTGAAAAAGTAGTAGTAGTAGTAATAGTAGTAGTAGGCCACGGTCATCTCAAGACTGGACTACTGTAACACCCCCTACATTGGCCTTCCTCTGTCGGTGGTCCGGAAGCTCAAGTTGGTACAAAATGCAGCTGCTCGGCTTCTTGCGGGAATTCCGATGAGATGCCACATAACCCCAATCTTACTACAGCTGCATTGGTTACCAATTGAGCACCTGATCACTTTCAAAGTGATGGTACTCACCTTTAAGGCCTTGCATGGTCTGGGGCCGATGTATCTGAGGGACCGCCTCACCCCCTACCAACCCCAGAGATCCCTCCGTTCTGAGGACCAAGATCTATTGGAAATTCCCAGTGTCAAGACCTTGCATCTAACAGCAACCAGGCACAGAGCCTTCACAGCAGTGGCACCATCACTCTGGAATACTCTGCCACCTGAAGTCGGTGCCTTGCGGGACTTACCAGCTTTCCACAGGGCATGTAAGACATACCTGTTTTGACAGGCTTTTAATGTTTGATATTGCTGTTTTTAAATTGTTTTAAATTGCTTTTAAATTTTGTTAGGTTTCAGCCATTCTTGTAAGCCGCTCTGAGCCCCAGGGGAGTGGCGGCATATAAGTTCAAATAAATAATAATAACAATAATAATAATAATAATAATAATAATAATAATAAATGCATCACACAGTCCTAGATGCTTGGTAAGTGTTTGACTTGTGATTTTGTGATAGGAAATCCAGTATATAGATCTCGTTTGCTGTGACATACTGTGCTTTTGTGTCAGTAAAATAATAATAATAATAATAAACATGGCTGTGGCTCACAAATGGAACTTTGAAAAAGGAGACGGAGGACCTGGTTCTGGCAGCCCAAGAACAAGCCATTTGAATCAATGCCATCAAAGCCAGAATTGAAAAGTCAACGACAGATCCCAAATGTAGACTCTGCAAGGAAGCAGATGAAACAATAGATCACATTCTAAGCTGCTGCAAGAAGATTGCGCAGACAGACTACAAGCAGAGGCATAACACCGCTGTTCAGATGATTCATTGGAACGTGTGCCACAAATATCATCTGCCTATGACAAAGAACAGGTGGGATTACAAGATGAAAAAAGTTACAGAAAATGAACACATTAAATTACTCTGGGACTTCTGAATTCAGACTGACAGAGTTCTGGAGCACAATACTCCTGACCTCACAATCGTGTTAAAAAACAAAGTATGGATTGTTGATGTTGCCATCCCAGGTGACAGCAGTCAGCAGGATTGAATAGAAACACCTGAAAAAGCTGACACGATATGAGGATTTAAAGATCAAACTGCAAAGATTTTGGCACAAGCCAGTAAAGGTGGTCCTTGTGGTGATCGGCACACGGGGTGCAGTGCCTGAAAACCTTGGCCTGAACTTAAATACAATCGGCGCTGACAAAATTACCATCTGCCAGCTTCAAAAGAACACCTTACTGGGATCTGCATGCATTATTTGCCGATACATCACACACTCCTAGACACTTGGGAAGTGTCCGATGTGTGATCCAATATAATAGCCAGCAGAGTGATCTTGTCTGCTATGGACCCATCTTGTTGTGTTTCAAATAATAATAATAATAATAATAATAATAATAATAATAATACTCACTTCTCCCTGTTGCTCAAGCTGGGATACAACATAATTAAAACTAGAGATAAAATACCACTAAAAGTCATACAATAAGATACACAAAGTTAAAAAACACATTAAAATCCACTAATGAAATGCAGATTAAAATTTACAACTTAAAATACCTTTCACCCACCTAAACACATTGCACATCAAGACAAAAAGCCCTAATTAATTAGTATAGAAGGATGGATGGATGGTTTCTATGGTAACTAAGATAAAGACTTGAAATAATAAATACCTCAAATATAAACTTACCCTAATAACATAGCAGCATTTTCCCAAGGGTTACACATTTTGTGTTGCCATTCTTTTTTGGTGTTCCTATGGAATAGGTTGTTGTTTCCATGTATTTAAATTTAACTTGCTTCTTGTAACTATACGCATTCTTAATCATAGACTCATAGAGTTGAAAGAGATCATAAGTGCCATCTAGTCCAACCCCATGCCATGCCCCCTCCTCTATACGGTATCCTTTCAAATATTTAAACATGGCCGTCATGTTCCCCATCAATCATCTCTTCTCCAAGCTAAACATCCCTGGCTCCCTAAGCCACTCTTCCAGACTTTTAACCGTTTTGGTTACCCTTCTTTGTGCATTTCCCAGCTTGTCAATATTCCTCTTGGATTGTGGTGCCTAGAACTAGATATAATATTCCAAGTGAGGTCTGATCAAAGCAGAATAAGGCACAATATGACTAAATCTGATTCGCTTGAGTGTGAAGCATAGCAAAGTCCTATGTAATCCAAATACACCAGCTCTTTAGATTACAGCGCACACCTCTGGAAGCAGAGGTCTAGACTGGTTTGCTCATTTAATTCCCCAGCAGAGTGTGGATCAGATTCCAATGTGATGTGGAAGTTTGGTTGTCTTATATACTTTAATTTTTTTGCCATTTATTCTAGTTCCAGGGATTTTTCTGCTTTCTTAAAAACAGTTTTTCCGTTTTTAGTATATGTTTCCAATTCTTTTTTTTAGAAATTCATTTGATGGATATTTTTGAATGCATTTTCTATATTGGCCATCTGTTCTAATATTGTCTTCATTTTTTGGTCTTGTATCTTGTTTTTCATCTAATTTTGTTGAACGAAGTGCCCTCACATCACCACCTTGCTCTCGTCCCAAATTCCTATTTCCAGCGTAAAAATAAATTTAAAATATTCTTTTAGTATCTCTTTATTCTTCTTGATATCTTCTTCCGTTTTTAGTATATGTTCGTTAAATCTCAATTTCCCACTTTTTTGGTTTTGTTTAGAATCATTTCTATTGGACAGTGCTCCGAATTTGATCTAGGAAGAATTTCTATCCTGGTTAATTTGGTTGTCAATTGATTGGCCGTTCATAACATATGTATCCGGGAGCAGCTCTGATGCCTATTGGAGTAAAACGTATAATCCCATTCTCCAGGGTGGTGTTTTCTCCATGCATCTTGCAAATAGAGTTTCTCTTTCAATTATAAAAAGTTTTGGGGTAGGCCTTGATCTAACTCACTTCTTGGTAGAAGAGTCCATGGAAAGTCGTGGCAGCTGTGCCACTTTCTTGCCATGATCTCCTTGTCCTCGGCATGTGTGCTGCGTGGCTGTGGGTCCGGGCAGTGAGGTGGCTTTGAAGTGGCAGAGATTTTTTACAAAACAGTATGAAACAGGGAAATCTTTTCTATAGGTGCGGATTGACACCTTCTACATCGTAGAATGAACGTAGTTTGACACCCCTTGAACTGTCATGGCTTGATGCTATAGGTTCATGGTAGTTGTAGTTTGACAAGGTCTTTAGCTTTTTCTGCCCAAGAATGCTTACCAAACTACAACTCTCAAGGATCCATTGAACTGATGCATCTACACTGCAGTTACTCTACAGTGTAGATGCATCCACATCTCTAGTGGTACATGTGTGCTTCTATGTACCTCAAAGAAGTATCTGTGTTCATCATTTTACATTGTTTTCATCTTGGCAATCAGAGTGTTGAAGTTACTGTTATTGTGTCACTTATTTTCACTTTTGACACCTGGCAACCTTGGTTGTGGAGGAGGAGAATATGGATTTATCTCTGTTTCTCGTGCCCTTCCAGAGCACCTTTGAAGAATAGCGTGTCTCCTATCATCAAAGGGGGGTAGGTGGGTGGGTGGAGAGATATGGTTGTGAGACTCTACGATCTGAAATACAACACCGCCTGAGCTCTGCGAGTGTAGCATTTTTCTGAATGAAGCAGAGAGTGTTTCAGGACCGGGACATCCATAGGGATACCAAGGTGCTTGTTTATAAAGCTATTGTCCTCCCAACTCTGCTATATGCCTGTGAGACATAGGCAGTCTACAGACGTCACATACAACTCCTGGAACGATTCCATCAGCGCTGCCTCTGAAAAATCCTGCAAATCTCTGGGGAAGACAAGCAGACGAATGTCAGTGTGCTGGAAGAAGCAAAGATCACCAACATTGAAGTGATGGTCCTCCGCCATCAACTCCGCTGGACCAGCCACGTTGTCCGGATGCCCGACCACCATCTTCCAAAGCAGTTGCTCTACTCTGACTCACGAACGGAAAACAGAATGTTGGCGGGCAGGAAAAGAGATTTAAAGATGGGCTCAAAGCCAACCTTACAAACTCTGGCATAGACACTGAGAACTGGGAAGCCCTGGCCCTTGAGCACTCCAGCTGGAGGTCAGCTATGACCAGGAATGCTGTAGAATTTGAAGAGGTACGAATGGAGGGCAAAAGAGAGAAACGTGCCAAGAAGAAGGTGCATTAAGGCAATCCTGACCACAACCACCTTCCACCTGGAAACCAATGCCCTCACTGCGGGAGAAGATGCAGATCAAGAATAGGGCTTACACTTGGAAGGCAATCATACTCAGCCACCAGGGATCACCTTTGATGATGAATGTAAGACAAGCATTTTCTCTGGCCATTCATAGCTTTGGGAGGAAGGCAGGGCCATTTTTGTAAATTAGTCAGAGAAGTATTTGAGGTTATGGATAGTTTTGTACCTTCTCCAACCTCCACTGAGGAGTTACAATATCCTATTGACCATATTGTTTGCCTAGCTACCAAAGTCAGCCAATTTGCATAAATTGTATACATTTTGGAAAATTGTATGTTACACTAGAAAGAGAAATGTTTCCTCATTCTGTGGCATCCTTGCTGTTTATCTTGCCTATCACATTTGTGTTCTTTCCCCACTACCACCATCACCGAAATGCTAGTTTTAATTTTCATGTTTAAGTGGATTCATTCCAAAGCCTTTGCATCCCCCGAATGGAAGAAATATTCTCTCAGAGCAAAGCACCATGATATTTTGATGTTCTTGGCTGCCAACCATGCCCTCGCTACCATTATTGTTTTAATGAATATACATGGATTTCCTTGGCTGTCTGCATGGTGGCCCATCTGTTACAATGGCATAGTTCCTGCTCACATGTAGGATCAGACCCTGGCCCTGAGGTACGGATTTTAAGTAACAATGAGCTGTTGTTCTGTTGTTTTTTAAAGAGACGAGCAGCAGGAGCTGCAGGAAGCTCTTCCCTTGTGTCATTGCTGAAGCGCTGGCAACACATGTCTCATTTCACATGAACACACCAGTTGGCGCATATGCTCCATCAGAATAACCAAGCAGGGTGGAGCAGACTGTGATAACACGGAATAAAACTCATTGCTATGGAAGTTCACAAAAGTATGAACCTCAATGAGAAAGTAATGTTTATGATAATACAGTGTGCTCAAAATGACATTCAGTATAGCTTATGGCTCACACTGGTTGTTTGAGTTACATTTTTATTTTTCAAACTGATAATTCTATAATTTGTAATTATTATTTTCATTACTTAAAATTTTTATTCCATCTTGGTTACCCACAGAATTACCTTCTCTCATACAACCCATCCCAGATACTGAGGTCCTCTATTCCAAACGACTGGTGACCATCACCCAGAGGACCTTTACATTGGCTGCCCCAAGACTGTGGAATGACCTGCCAGAAGAGATCCTTGTGGAGAGGAAAAATGGGTTATAAATAAGCAGAATAATATTAAATGTAATAACAAACATAATAATGTATTGTTGAAGGCTTTCATGGTTGGAATCACTGGGTTGTTGTAGGCTTTTTCGGACTATATGGCCATGGTCTAAAGGCATTCTCTCCTGACGTTTTGCCTGCATCTATGTTGGGGTACAACAGTTAGGACCCCCCTCTGGTACATTATATATTCATGGGGGGTGGGGGTCACTGGAATAGGGAACACCTGGAGACCATAATTCTTAGGCAGGTATATGTAAAGAGAGGCTGTTCTGTTGCGCGCTGGGCCTGTAATTAATTGACTTTAAAAACAGGATGTGTAACCTTTGCCCAGCGGGAATCCAGGGGCCCAAGGAGAAGTTCTCAGAGGTTTCCACTACAAAGAGTCTTCAGATGGCTTGAGAAGTACAACAAAGTCTTTTATTAATGAACAATCAAACAGAAACTTCTCTTGTCTTCAGTAAAGTCAAGCAAATGATTCCAAGCTTTAAGGGAACTGGTGAATTCCTAATCTTGCCCACAAAGGACAGGCAACTGACTTCAATAACCTTTTCTTTAAAGGAAAATTCCCCTTTTAACTTCTCCCAGGCTGACTGAAATCCAACCCTCATTGATGTGGGTTCCGCTACCGGGTCGAACTGCTTCTCGGACACCGGTGGACCTACCAGCAAGGCAGTAGATGTTCTCCAGCTGGAGTTCTTTAGTCTTTAGGGGTGTTTTCCTGGAATTTCTTAAAGCTGTGGTGATGCTTCCCTGGAGTTCTTAAAGGTTGAAGCTTTTGTACAGGGGAAGTTCCACATATCCTATACATAAGCTAACCTGGCTGAGACTAACTAACAAAATGGCTCACTTCCCTTCCCAATTGCCCTGAGCAAGGGGCAGGACCAAAACTTAATGATGATGGACAGGTGGCCTGCCCTATGACTGCAGCCAAAAGCAGCCACCTATCTGCAGAGTCTCTGAAACTTAGGACTACAAACAAACATTCAACGCAAAGCAAACAAAATTGGAGCTCCTGGTACAGCTGTTCCAGAACAGAGGCACTCCTTCAAGTATTGAAGTATCAAGCTGTTTAGTATTTTAAATGTCAAGATAAGCACTATGAATTCAGGCAAGAAGTGAATTGACAGGCAGTGCTGATTCTTTAAGACAGGATGTATATATGGTCTATATGATCCCCGGGTCAGCAATCTCACTGCCGCATTTTGCAAAGTACTTCGAATCTAGAATAAGGTAAGAAGAAATCCTCTCAAATGGGGATGATGAACCTGTTGTGATTTTCATCCCATTGATGGAAATCAAGGGCCCCTTCCAAATAGCTTTATAAAATCCCATATTATCTGCTTTGATATATGGCAATGTGAACTCAGATAACCCAGTTCAAAGCAGATATTGTGGGATTTTCTGCCTTGATATTCTGGGTTATATGACTGTGTGGAAGGACCTTAAATTGCAAAATAATAGTACCAGTTTCATTCAGTCAGGTGGGATTTCAGGTCAGATCCTAATACGGTGTGCTGGTATGGCTGTACCAGGAGCTCCAAATTTATTTGCTTTGTATTAAATGTTTGCTTGCAGCCCTGAGTTTCAGGGACTCTGCAGATAGATGGCTTCCTTTGGTTGCAGTTGTAGGGCAAGTCACCTGTCCATCATCGTTAAGTTTTGGTTCCGCCCCTTGCTCAGGGCAATTGGGAAGGGAAGGGAACCATTTTTTAGTTAGTCTCAGCAAGGAAAGCTAAAGTACAGGACGTGTGCAAGCTTCCCCTGTACAAAAGCTTCCACCCTGAAGATTTTCCGGGGGAAAACAGTCTTAAGAATCTCCAAAGATTTCCAGGAAAACAGCCCTAAAGACCAAAGAACTCCAGCTGGAGAATATCCCAGCCTTTACTGGTAGGTCCACTTGGGGCTTCGAGACGCAGTTCGACCCAGTAGCGGAGCCCACATCAGTAAGGGTTAGATTACAGTCAGTCTGGGAGAAGTTAAAAAGGGGATTTCCATTTAAAGTAAAGAAGAAGTTATTGAAGACAGTTGCCTGTCCTTCGTGGGCAAGATTAGGAAGTCACTAGTTGCATAAAGCTTGGAAGCATTTGTTTAGCTTTATTGAAGACAAGAGAAGTTTCTGTTTGATTGTTCATTAATAAAAGACTGTTATACTTCACAAGCCATCTAAAGGTCATTTGTGGTGGAAAACCTCTGAGAACGTCTCCTTGGGCCCCCTGGCTTCCCGCTGGGCAAAGGTTGCACGGCCTGTTCTAAAGACAATTATTTACAGGCCCAGCGCGCGACAGAACATACGGCATTATAGTTATGGCACTACAAAGCTAATTGCTGTAGCTTATCTGAAGCAAATGGTAAAATAGTAATTACTAGGTATATTCTAGAAACACTGAACTGAATTAATGTGTAGAACAAGATATCTTTTATGTATCAATAATTTATGGGTGAGGATTTCATTTGGTATATCAGCATGGGTTAGGATCAACAATCACAACAACCTTGCCAGGTAGGCATGTAATATATAACTTCTTCTAATTACTGCCTCTTCAATGCTGCACATGGATGGAATGTTCCAAGGCAAGCAGATTAACACAGCCAAACATCAGCAGAGTCTTCTTATCAGCAACTTAGCAATTAGCAGAGAAAATTACAATGCAGCTCCTGAACCTTATCTCTTAATGAAACACTGGAACTTTCGGTTTCATCCAAAAATATGTACTTTGACGAGTTTATTTCAGCTTGTTACATTTTATAGCTATTTACAGGCTTCATCAGGATATTCACCAACATGGCAAAAGATCATCATAACACATAACTCAAGATGGTGTTAGTTAGTCCTCCTTAGAGGTCAACATGGTGATAGGTCCTCCTTCATGGAGGCATCATGGTGAAAGTGAAGGAGAAGAAGAGAAGGGGTTGAGCACATGTTGTCCATTCTCTATATACACCACTGGCATCCCATCATAACCTGGGACAAAAGGAAAATGATGCAAAGGTTGTCATTCCTGTGAATTTCAGTGACCATGTGTTTAGAAGAAGAATTGGACCGGGCTGTGGTACAGCTAGTTAGCATTAAATCACCACTGACTGAGAGGTCATGACTTCCAAGCCAGGTTTGGGGTGAGCTCCCGACCATTAATAGTCTAGCTTGCTTATGACCTATGCAGCCCAAAAGACAGTTGCATCTGTCACGTAGGAAATTTAGATACCGCTTTATATGGGGAGGCTAATTTAACTAATTTATGATGCCATAAAAACACCTTCCAGCAGCGTGCATAAGAATGAGGAACTACTCCATCAAGGACTCGGTGTCACAAGTGGAAGGTGAAGCGGCAGCTCCCCCTGTGGCCAGAATTGAACATACCCTCATGAAGCCAGAAAGCTGGAATGTTATATTGCCTCTGTGTCTGTCTATATATGTTGTATGTCTAATGGCATTGAATGTTTGCCATGTATATGTGCACTGTAATCCGCCCTGAGTCCCCTATGGGGTGAGAAGGGCGGAATATAAATACTGTAAATAAATAAATAATTATTTTTCATGCACACAATAAAACACATGGAGTTGCATACAATGCATTTCTAATGAACACAGCATTATCTGGCTGACAGGAGACACTTGTTACAGTAAGTCGTAACAGGATTAAGTATGTGTGTGTGTGTTAAAGAAAACCTTATGCTATTAATTATTATGTGCAGCTGCTAATGTAGGTCAACTAGTAAGATTGGACCACACCTGGTGGGGTATAACTGTATGGTTTTTAGAATACAGTTCAGCTTTTGCTCTGAGGAGCCTTTGCTCAGGCATTTTGCTCAACCATTTCTACCGAAGATGAAGAAGCCTTATTCTGTATTGCTTACAAAGACTATGTAAGTTTGTTGCACTATTTGTAACATTGCAAGTTTATGATTTAACTCTGCTTATAAGAGTAAAGTTTTTCTGTTTGTTTTCCTCTTGCCTGGGTGCAATGTTATTGTGTCTTCTGCATTGGATTTGACTGAAATACGCTTAGCGCAACAACACTGGTTTATACATAATAATCAATTAATCTGAAATCTGTTGGATTACAACAGAATTTGTGAGACTAATTTCTGTCTTGATATTTTAAGGCTGAGACAGTCAGCTCCTTCCAGAGTGATTGTGCTCTTCTGTAGATTTCCCTCCATGTACCTCTTTCTTTTTTTAGAATTCATTTTCCATTGTAAGTACTGAAAAACCAGGGAGACGCTATCCCTGGGAAAGAACTTAATAGCTAAAATATATCTGTCTTTGAAGAACAGAAAGGTGGCTTTCTGTTAGTTTGATTCAGCCCCCAGGATGGATTCATACAAGCATTTGCATGTGATGAAGTCAGCCTAGGTTGACCTGTTTTGCATCCCGGTACTAAGCATATTTATTTAGAGATAGATCACACAGATTGTGGTGGAAGCAAGGCATAAGATTGCAAGAAAAGGCTCAAAACTTCTGCATCTTTATGGTGTAATCACAATTAAATCATTCACTGGATATCCATTGATTGGGGATTCACTGAATACTCACATATTCTGATTTTTAAAATCAAATTAGCAATTTTAGTGGGGCAGATCATAGAATCAGAGTTGGAAGAGACCTCATGAGTCATCCAGTCCAACCCCCTGCCAAAAAGCAGGAATATTGCATTCAAATCACCCCTGACAGATGGCCATCCAGCCTCTGTTTAAAAGCTTCCAAAGAAGGAGCCCCCACCACACTCTGGGGCAGAGAGTTCCACTGCTGAATGGGTCTCACAGTCAGGAAGTTCTTCCTCATGTTCAGATGGAATCTCCTTTCTTGTAATTTGAAGCCATTGTTCCGCGTCCTAGTCTCCAGGGCAGCAGAAAACAAGCTTGCTCCCTCCTCCCTGTGTCTTCCTCTCACATATGTATACATGGCTATCATATCTCCTCCCAGCCTTCTCTTCTTCAGGCTAAACATGCCCAGCTCCTTTAGCTGCTCCTCATAGGGCTTGTTCTCCAGACCCTTGATCATTTTAGTCGCCCTCCTCTGGACACCTTCCAGCTTATCAATTCAATCTCTTGAATTGATATTGCACTTCTCTTTACAGGCAAACAAGTACACCTTACCTTCCTTCCCAGTTCTCCTTGGTTCCTGTTTTACAAAGTTTTTAAACTATTTGCTTTTAAAAAAAAGATAGCTCTCCACTCTACTTCTTGAATTAGTCACATGGACAGTCCAATCTATCATATATCTGACACTATGTTATGACATCAGAAGAGTTTTCCCTTCTGAGAAGTAAAGGAGCTTCTTTCTTTTCTTTCATTCAAAAATAGCATGGTTCCTGTTGTTAATTCGGGAGGCTGGAAAAACAATGGCAGAATTGCATCTTGGCAAGTCTTGCTTCCTCTAGCCTCTGGATAAGAGATTGGAGTGTGGTGGGTACTGCCAATTCTTTCAGAATCTTCAAACATTCTTTAATTACTCTACAAATGAGAAGAAAGGGAAGGAACAAAAATCCAAAGGGTTGCCTCTGCCAAATATATATATATGACTTCAGAGCTTGTTTTATCATTAAGTATGGATAATTGTTCTAATGCCCAATAAATCAATTATAAATTATATGCTTAAATGGAAAATTGAAAGGGTGGCAGTCAAATGAATTAGCCCCTTTAAATGCCTGGGAATATGATCTATCTGAGCACTGCTACTCCACTCCCACAAACTCATGTGTCTCCTCTCTCTTGACTTTAATATGTTTTCATCAATCAAACTGAAAATGGAGTCTTCAGGTTTTGGAGAGAAAAACATTACAGATGGGTTCCAAAAGGATGGGAGAACTGCAGCTCCATATTTATTTGCTTTGTATTAAATGTTTGCTTGCAGCCCTGAGTTTCAGGGACTCTGCAGATAGATGGCTTCCTTTGGTTGCAGTTGTAGGGCAAGTCACCTGTCCATCATCGTTAAGTTTTGGTTCCGCCCCTTGCTCAGGGCAATTGGGAAGGGAAGGGAACCATTTTTTAGTTAGTCAGCAAGGAAAGCTAAAGTACAGGACATGTGCAAGCTTCCCCTGTACAAAAGCTTCCACCCTGAAGATTTTCCGGGGGAAAACAATCTTAAGAATCTCCAAAGATTTCCAGGAAAACAGTCCTAAAGACCAAAGAACTCCAGCTGGAGAATATCCCAGCTTTTACTGGTAGGTCCACTTGGGGCTTCGAGACGCAGTTCGACCCAGTAGCGGAGCCCACATCAGTAAGGGTTACATTACAGTCAGCCTGGGAGAGGTTAAAAAGGGGATTTCCATTTAAAGTAAAGAAGAAGTTATTGAAGACAGTTGCCTGTCCTTCGTGGGCAAGATTAGGAAGTCACCAGTTGCATAAAGCTTGGTTCCAAAAGGATGGGAGAACTGCAGCTCCATATTTATTTCATTCCCACAATTTAACTTACATTTTTACACTTTGAAAATAAAATCTGAATTTTATCACTCCCAAACAATATTATCTTCCTTCCTTCCTTCCTTCCTTCCTTCCTTCCTTCCTTCCTTCCTTCCTTCTTTAAACCAGAGGGAAATATATGCTAATGCTTTTATGTCAGCTGCTTTGAGTCTCCTCCAAGAGAGATAAAGCGGGGTATAAACAAATAATAATAATAATAATAATAATAATAATAATAATAATAATACAAGGATACAAAAATTTTCAAAACTTTAAAACACAATAGTTTAAGACCAATTAAAACAGTTTGACACAATTTAAAGCATGTGTGTGCCGATTTTGGTGATTTTAATTCGATTTCAGAAGCTTTAGCAAAAAGCCATGCTTTGACTTCTATGTCTTTAATGTCAGTTCTGTTGTTAGTGTAATTATGTTTCATTTCAGCATTTGATTTTTTTATTTTAATGTTAATTCTTCTCTTTTGTTATAAGTTTACTGATGATTTTATATTATTTTGTATTATCTGGATGTGTTTGAATTTGGTTATGGCATTGAATGTTTGTCTGTTTGTATGTAAACCGCCCTGAGTCTTCTTGGGGAGAGAGAACAGTCTATAAATAAAGTATTATTATTAAGAAAAGGGGGAAAGAACAGACTGCGGAAACTATTGAGGTATCTCTCTGCAAACCGCCTTCTGCCCTTCTCAGAAGACACCCTCCCAGAATCCCAGAATGGCTTCCGCCCCTCCAGAGGAACAGTGGACATGATCTTCACTGCACGACAGCTCCAAGAAAAATGCAGGGAACAAAATCAACCTCTGTACATGGCATTCCTCGACCTTGCAAAGGCATTCAACACAGTGAATCGCAGTGCCCTCTGGACCATCCTCCAAAAAATCGGGTGTCCTGACAAATTTGTGAACATCCTGCAGCTCCTCCATGATGACATGATGGCAACAGTCTTGGACAGCAATGGCTCCCAAAGTGACCCATTTAAGGTGGAATCAGGTGTCAAACAGGGATGTGTTATTGCCCCAACTTTATTCTCCATCTTCATCGCTATGATACTTCATCTTGTTGATGGGAAGCTTCCCATCGGAGTGGAAATCATCTATTGGATAGATAGCAAGCAGTTTAACCTCAGCGAACTGAAAGCCAAAACCAAGGTTACAACAACATCTGTTATAGAACTCCAGTATGCTGATGACAACGTTGTCTGTGCGCATTCAGAAGAAGATCTACAAGCCACTCTAAACACCTTCGCAGAAGCATTCGAGAAGCTCGGCCTATCATTGAATATCGAGAAAACCAAAGTGCTCTTCCAGCAGTCACCAGCCAGTCCCTTTCCAATGCCAGAGATACAGCTTAATGGTGTAACATTAGAAAATGTTGACCATTTCCGCTACCTTGGCAGCCACCTCTCCACCAAAGCCAACATCGACACCAAAATACAACACCACCTGAGCTCTGCAAGTGCAGCATTTTTCCGAATGAAGCAGAGAGTGTTTGAGGACCGGGACAACTGTAGAGATACCAAGGTGCTTATTTATAAAGCTATTGTCCTCCCAACCCTGCTATATGCCTGTGAGATGTGGACTGTCTACAGACGTCACATGCAACTTCTGGAACAATTCCATCAGTGCTGCCTCCGGAAAATCCTGCAAATCTCTTGGGAAAACAAGGGGACAAATGTCAATGTGCTGGAAGAAGCAAAAGCCACCAGCATTGAAGTGATGGTCCTCCGCCATCAGCTCTGCTGGACCAGCCACGTTGTCCGGATGCCCAACCACCAACTCCCAAAGCAGCTGCTCTACTCCATACTCAAGAATGGAAAACGGAATGTTGGAGGACAGGAAAAGAGATTTAAAGATGGGCTCAAAGCCAACCTTAAAAACTCTGGCATAGACACTGAGATCTGGGAAGCCCTGGCCCTTGAGTGCTCCAGCTGGAGGTCAGCTGTGACCATCAGTGCTGCAGAATTTGAAGAGACACAAATGGAGGGCGAAAGAGAGAAACATGCCAAGAGGAAGGTGCATCAAGCCAACCCAGACCGGGACCGCCTTCCACCTGGAAACCAATGTCCTCACTGCAGGAGAAGATGCAGATCAAGAATAGGGCTCCACAGTCAGCTACGGACCCACCAGAACACTGATCCTGGAAGACTATCCTACTTGGCCAATGAGGGATTGCCTAAGTAGGTAAGTTGTTGTTGCTGTTGTTGTTGTTGTTATTATTATTATTATTGACTTGCCTCCAGAGGGTAGCTAGTGCTACTACCAATCAGACCTCAAAGAGTACAGGTTTCCACAACTAGGGTGGTACAGTAGAGAAGGCTGTGTCCCTTCTCTACTGTACCACCCAAACTACAGGCAGTTACAAACATCCAACTTACAAACAACTCATACTTAAGAACAGGGGTGGGACAACAGGAAGTGAGAGAAGTGAGAAATCTACCTCTCGGTAGGGAAATTCACTTTGTAAGTGTTATCCTGGGGAAAAAGGTGTCTCTACTGAAGCTTGTTTCCACAACAAGCCACATTTTTGAAAATCCAATTCTTACAGAGACAGAAAGTGAGGTGAAATCTTCTCAACAGGGGCACAAAGAGCAAAGTAAACACCTAGAAGTGCTAACCTTTCACTAAATCATAGATGTTTTTGTTTGGGATTAAGAAATGTACCTATTCCAATTTAAGAACAAACCTACAGAATCTATCTTGTTCATAATTTGGGGGCTTCCTGTACTGTTCTCTCTGGTGGCACACAGAAGACAACAGTCCCTCCATCTTACATAATCCTCTGTCACAAAATTGCCTTCCCTTCATTATTTTACAGTATGTGTTTTGAGAGTCAGGTGATTAAGTGTGAATATATTGTTTTTAATTGTTTTAGTGTATTTTATAATTCTATTTGTTTTAAGTGTACATTGTTTTAAGGCACTGAATAGTTGCCTATGTGTAAGCCACCTTGAGTCCCCTCCGGAGTGGATAACAGTGGAGTAGAAATGTCATAAATAAATAATAAATAAATAAACCTCATCTTTTTTTCTAGTCTGGATCTAGTCTTCTAAAGGAGGTTAGCTAAATAATACAATTTCTCTTTACAGATGGAGAACCAATGCAGAAAGTCGTTATTATTCAGATCACATTCAGTAGCACACATAAGAAATATTAACATCTATAGACGAGAAGGCAAAACCTTAAACAACCAGATTGCCTATGAGAAAACGAATCCTTTTTCTGCTGCATATGAAATGCTTCCAGCGAGTAATTGGTTGCAGTATTTTTAAATGTATTCCATAGCTGAAATTTTAATATTTGTTTTGCTTTCATACAATCTTATTTTAATTTAGATTGCTCAGTGCTATCACTTAAACTCACTGCATATTGACTCTCCTCCATTTCACTACAGGGTTATATACAATCTGGACAAGAAAATGTGCATTTGCAGCCTTTAAAAACAAAAGTGTTTAAACATTTATTGTGATTTTGTCATTTTCAATTTCTAGTGGCATTTTTAGGTATCACATTTGTCCATTTTTTTCCTGAGATAACATGCTTCTTTTACAAAGTTGCTTGTCATTTGCAATCACTTACTGTATGCAATCTGAACATCTATCTTGTGATATCCAGTTGTGCCATATAAATAAGTCACATTTTCTCAGCCTTAGGAGATAGAACACAATGGTAGATCTCCTTTGAACAATTCTTGCAACAGTATAAAACCAAAAAGAAAGAAAAGAAAAAGAAAGATAAAACCTATGATATAAAAAAACCTTAATCATCTTAGGACTGCCAACTGGAACACACACAAGAACCAACAAGAAGATAGACATATATTTTTGGGTAGCTTTCTCCAGTCTCCAATATATGTTGTGTGAATTTAATGAGTTAACATGGTTTAAAGTTCTAGTTTAACATGTTGATTCAGTGCTTTCTAAGTTTGACTAGAACGGATCTAGTCTAGTTGGGACTAGACAGTTTTTCCACATTTGTTTTTCATAGTTTCATTGTCTTCAAGCCAGATGAAGCTCTTCCTGAATCTGTCCAGTTTTTCTTGCCTTCCTGACTCATGTTTGGCTATCAGTCTATTCCTCACTAGTCTCCCAAGCATTTTTGCTTTACTCTGTTTGCTCCTTCTATCCCAAACCTTCTCCAAATGCTTAAGGAAATAATTATCTTTCTGATTTAAAAATTGTCCTTCAACTTAACATTTTAAATTTCTGGAACAAATTATGTATTAAATTATTCTAGTTTTCTCCCAGCTCTCAATGAGTAGTTAGCCTAGATAGACTGAGGGATTCCTCCCCGATTTCCTTTTGCTAGTTGATTTTAAAAGGGGTTAAGAAGGGGGATTGTCTTACTCATCTTTGCATGGCACTATCTCCTCCCCCTTTGAATACCTAGGAATGTGATCTCTTCAGGGAAACGTAACTTCCTCTTTTAAAGGTATTTTTATTGCCCTGGGCTGGCCATGTGGTCTCCATTTTCTGGCTTCTTCTCCTTTTGTCTTCTCTAGAGTGAGGAGGCATGTCTAAGGCAAGATGTAGTAGATATAGTTACTTTTATTATTTTTTTCCTTTTTCCTTTTCCTTAGAAGATAGCTCAGTTAAGCTAGTTAGCTCCAAGAACCTTTCCTATCTAGAATGGATTTCTTTAATCTTTAATAAACATATTATTTTTGATTCTATGAGTTGTGGATCTGCAATCCTGTTCCATCCTGTTGAATGGAAGTAAATCCTTGCTCATTACTTGTAAGTTTCTGCTGCTTATGTACTGTGCATCTTGCACTCTGCTATGTTTTTGGTGGAATCATCCCAGAAAGGGTTATTTTTAGCCTAACAGCTCCTGATTCCCAACAAAATTGGGTGATGTGGGGCATGGGGTGACAGGTCTCCCAAACCTCCTGTCGAGACCTCATGGATTTGCTATGATGCGTGGTGAAACCATTAGGCAATGTGATAAGGTTATTAGTTTCACACATGGGTATATGATGAGAAATGATAACAGTGTGCAAGAAGAATACTTGAAGGCAAATTTATTATGTGCATATGTAGGAGAAAATACTGAATTGTCTATAGTAGAGGAACTGTCTTAATATTCTTTCACCCCTTTTAGCTTTCAATGGTCTGGGCCACATAGCTTGGTTTATTCTAGTTTGTATGTAAATGAAGGTGCGTAGATACTGATCCGTCAAACAAAGTATTTCAGTGGCCTATACACACACACACACACACACACACACACACACACGTGTATATATATATAGAGAGACCCCCTTGATGGACTGTCACCTTGTCGTGGTGAGGGGGCTTGCATGTTCCAATGAACCTGTGGGCACAATGACTAAAGTTGTGCACTCCCAGGAGTGGCCGCGGGGGAGGTTCCAGACCAAGCACAGTCTGAAGACCCAAAGATCTCAATGGCGGAGCAGGCGGAGCAGGCGGAGGATAACATGGTACATGTTACAACGGCTGTGAAGGCGGAAGAAGACTGCAACAGATGGAGAAGCCATGGCCATCTTGTTAAATTATGCCACTCGTGAAACCTCACTCTGTGAAGACTGTGTGTTGATCAGCTGTGCACTGACCTCCACACATTAAAAAAAATCACGCACGGGCGTCTTCCAAGGAAAATAAGAAGAAGACAACCAAAGCCCCATGGCGATCAGCGAGTGGTGATGGGGGCAGAACTGTGAAATCTGGAAGCCCCTAGTCACAGACTGGCACATGGGCAGTGGATACGGACTCAGTCGTTCTACCTCAAGGTCCGAGGCAGTTGAGTAGTTCAGCAGTTGTATCCATGACTGAGCAGCCCTTTTTAGGACCCACTCTGCTCAACCCACATGGGGAAGGGGCTAGAAAAGGTGCCCTAAACATAGTCTGCCTCTCTTATCCCTGACTGTACTGCTGCATCCAGTGGGGTCACCACCCTGCGGCAAAAAAAGAAAAATGAACTTCGGAACCTGGAACATATGGACACTGATGGACAACACTGACAGTGAGCACCCTGAACATAGAACTGCCATCATTGCAAGGGAACTGGGACGCTTTAACATCGACATAGGAGACCCGGATATATATATATATAGAGAGAGAGAGAGAGAGAGAGGGAGAGGGAGAGGGAGAGGGAGAGGGAGAGGGAGAGGGAGAGGGAGAGAGGCATCCTCCAAATATCACTCTCTCCATTGTAGATTCTTCTATGCAGAACCAAAGGTTTGGAAGGAATCCCATTTTCTCTATTCCATTGTCATGCAGGAATACACAACTAAGACATTCCTGAGGAAAAGCCGTCAATCTTCTGTTTAAAGAATTGAAATGAAGGAGAATCCACCACCCTCCAAGGCAATGGTTCTCAACCTAGGGTCTGTGAAAGATTGAAGAAATGTTATTATAATTTTTTTTTGCAGTTACGTCTGAATGGACGAACAAGTGAATGAATAAAATATATTGAAAGCAAGCCGGAAAGGAAAATAGAATAGGACTGTAAAAACAAAACTTCAAAAAGATTTTGAATAAATTTCACATTTTTTGCAAGTATGTGTTAAAAGTAACATCAAATTCAGAACCAGCATGTCAGAATACCCCAAAATGGACAATATGAGAGATAAAGTATTTCTGTCATTATTCTTATTACTATTAAAGCTATTGTTGTTACTATTGTAGTTATTATTATTAGTGCCAGCAGAAGTAGTGGTAGTGTCATTATTATTGTTATAGTAACTGCCATTACTGTTATTTATTTTATTATTTTATTATTTATTTACTTTGCTTATATACCGCTGTTCTCAGCCCAGGGGCGACTCACAGCGGTGTACAACATAGAAACAGGTACAAATTCAAGACACAATCTAAAATAATCAATCTAGCATTAACCAAAACATCGTCATCAAAAACATCATCAATAATACAAAAGCCATTCCACGTCGTCTCATCATCTAAACCACAATCCAGTATCGTTTTCCGTTGTTCCATTCCTGTCGTCATTACCAATTATTGCACTTCCTGTTCGAACGCCTTCTTGAACAGCCAGGTCTTTAATTTCCTGCAGAATATCAGCAAGGAAGGAGCCTGTCGGATGTCCATGGGGAGGGTGTTCCACAGCCGAGGAGCCACCACCGAGAAGGCCCTATCTCTCGTCCCCGCCAGGCGTGCCTGTGAGGCAGGCGGGATCGAGAGCAGGGCCTCCCCGGACGATCTCAAAGTCCTGGTGGGCTCATAAGTCGAGATGCAGTCGTAAAGGTGTCTTGGGCCGGAACCGTTTAGGGCTTTATAGGCCAACGCCAGCAGCTTGAATTGAGCCCCGTAGCAAATCGGCAGCCAGTGGAGCTGGTACAACAAGGGCGTTGTATGCTCCCTGCATCCCGCTCCTGTTAGTAACATGGCTGCCGCACGTTGGACCAATTGAAGCTTCCGGGCCATCTTCAAGGGCAACCCCACGTAGAGAGCGTTGCAGTAGTCTAAGCGGGATGTAACCAGAGCGTGGACTACCGTGGCCAAGTCAGACTTCCCGAGGTACGGGCGCAGCTGGCGCACGAGCCTAAGCTGTGCAAATGCTCCCCTGGTCACCGCTGAGACCTGGGGCTCCAGGCTCAGCGATGAGTCCAGGATCACATCCAAGCTGCGAACCTGCGCCTTCAAGGGGAGTGCGACCCCATCCAGTACAGGCTGTAACCCTATACCCTGTTCGGTCTTGCGACTGACCAGGAGTACCTCTGTCTTGTCTGGATTCAATTTCAATTTGTTCGCCCTCATCCAGACTGTTACAGCAGCCAGGCACCGGTTCAGGACCTCGACAGCCCCCTTAGTAGCGGGTGGAAAGGAGTGACAGAGTTGGACATCATCTGTGTACAGATGACACCATACCCTGAAACTCCGGATGATCTCTCCCAGCGGCTTCATGTAGATATTAAACAGCATGTTGCCATTATTATTGTCTATTAATACTATTGCTCTTCTGTTGTCACTGTCATGATATCAAATTATTAACTATTATTAGTGTTGATACTATTATTATATATTTTTATGGAATCCTTATAATTAAATTATATTATTATAGGAGCATGCGCATTAACAGATTAATGTATATTCCCTTCTCTCTTAATTTGAAGGAAATTAAAATAATTATTTGAGTCTAGCACCTTAAATCTTGAGTTAAGTCTTGGGGGTCCCTAACGACAAAAGGAATTTTAAAATGGGTGAAAATAATAATAATAATAATAATAATAATAATAATAATAAATAATCTTTATTTATACCCCGCTACCATCTCCCCAAGGGACTCAGTTCGGCTTACATGAGATCCACTGCTCCAAGGAAATCAGTTCTGCTCTTAAGCAGCTCTTACAGTGAGATTTTTCCTGATGTTTTGATGGAATCTCCTATCTAGTGATATGGACAAAAATGCTCCTTCTTCTACTTGAGGAAAGATGCCCTTCTTCTTCTTCAGTACTGCGTCTTTAGCTGGCACAGATGGAAAGACCAAAGGAAGGAAGGAAGGAGAAACCTTTAGAAGTCACGGCAACAAAGTTGCTTTTTTGAGTGAAGTTGCTGTTCTGCCAAGCGTGGTGAGTGGTGTGGCATGACAGATCCTGCCAGCTAGGCATTGGCCCAGCTTGCAGGTGTAAGCCTGACCTATCAAACTGAATGGGAGCTGACAGAAAGGATTTCTGTAACATGAAATGGAGAGCTGACATGAAAACAGGAATGTGTGAGGGAACAAACACAACATCCCTAGCAGCGCTGTCACCAATGATGTCCACAGAAATGACAGTGGAATATTAACTTTAGTTGATGTCAATTTAGTTGTCCTTTGTGTTAGAAAGAGGAAAGCATTATAATAGCATGGAGAGATGGTTAAAAATATTCCCCTTGACATCTAAAGCAACTTCGTATTTATTTCAGCATTGTTAGCCAAGATGGTATGCTTATCCACGTGAAACCTCATGTCTGCAGCAAAGATTGGCTCAGCTATGTCTTAAACCCCTTCTATACTGCCATATCAAATCTAGATTATCTAATCTCAACTGGATTATATGGCAATGTAGATTCATATAATCCAATTCAAATAAAATAATCTGGATTATAGGAGCCCCCGGTGGTGCCATGGGTTAAACTCCTGTGCCGGTAGGATTGAAGACCACAGGTCACAGGTTCGAATTTGGGGAGAGTGCGGATGAGCTCCCTCTATCAGCTCCAGCTCTCCATGCGGGGACATGAGAGAAGCCTCCCACAAGGGTGGTAAAACATCAAAACATCCGGGCGTTCCCTGGGCAACGTCCTTGCAGATGGCCAATTCTCTCACACCAGAAGCGACTTGCAGTTTCTCAAGTCGCTGCTGACATGACAAAAAATAATAATATGTCTTGAGACCCTGGATTATATGGCGGTGTAGAAGGGACCTCAATGTGACCTCATGCTCAGAGAATGTTTGTAGGATTACTAGTCCCAGGCTGTTGTTGTTGTTGTTGTTGTTGTTATTATTATTGTTATTATTATTATTATTATTATTTACAATGCATATAATTGAGTTTCTGAACCCAAATTGTCTGCATTATATGCAGTGTATATTTATATAATCCAGTTCAAAGCAGATAAACTTGATTCAGAAATTGGATTATATGGCAGTGCAGATCCTCCCCCAGGCTCTCACAGGCCCCTTCTACCCTGCCATCAAAGCAGATAATTCATGTTATAAGTTTTGAACTGAATTATATGAGTCTACACTGCCATATAATCCAGTTCAGATAATCTGGATTTTATATGGCAGTGTAGAAGGGGCCTCAGTGAGAGAAAAGGGTTCACCTGAATGTATGTTTGTTTGTTGAGTTCGTCCTACAGCCAACACCTCTGGTAAAACAGAAATAATAATAATAATAATAATAATAATAATAATAATAATTTATTAGCCTCTTGTGATGGCTTGAGGCAGGATACAACAAATTCAAAAACATATAAACATAATATATATATAAATTTCATAGATGACAACACACAAATATAAAAATTTTGCACCAAATACAAATGCAGAAGTGACATAAAGTACTGTCTGCTCTGATTCATACCAGCTTTCTAGGGACTCAGATGCCAGAAGCCTTTTTTGATTTTGCAGTACTGATGGGAAAATCTCTCAGGGTGCTTCTATACAGACATTATAATTAAGTTTGGAGGTGCCATTTTGCTATGCAGTGACTACACTCCAGGTCAGAACAAATTGCTGCCCTTGCGTTTTTGAAGCTGCTGAGCATAAACTTATCTACCCAAGCCAAGGAATGTTAGTTCTGTGGAACTATTTTGGGGGTGTTCATAGGCTAGTCCCAAGGTATGGTCCATAGGACAGGTGATCCTGAGTCCCCCCTCGGGGGTAGAGAAGTGACTAGGTAGAAATACCGGAAATAAATAAATAAATGTCACTACTGTAGTGAAGCTAAGCTGATCAGAAACTTGTCTAAGCCTGTATGTCAGATGTCCAAAGACCTAAGTCCCCTTCTCTAGGGTTTTTAAACATGGGCTAAATGGCCATGTGTCAGGAATGTTTTGAATCTGTGTTCCTGCCTGGCAGAGGAACTAGATGGCCTTTATGGTCTATGAGATAACCTTTCTTCTGTGGAAGACCTATTTGGAACCAGAGTATGTGAGAATTACTCTCTTCTTAATATCTCTTTTCTGAGCAAGGTCCTTGAGTGGGTATTGGCAGGGCAAGTTCAAATGTGCTTGAAGGAAACAGATTATTTGGACTCTTTTTAGTTTGGTTTCAGGCCAGAGCAGAGCACTCAGATTGGCAGCCTACTCTCATTTCTTAGTGCACTGGTTCTACAGGTGAGAATAGGAGACAAAATGGAAAATTCTGGCAAGAATGTCAAAACTTTAAAAAAATGTAATAGTGAAATAATTTCAATAACCCATCCTCCACCCTCCACCCCCAATAGAGAGCTTATTGATTTGTCATATACTCTGCATGATGCAAAAGTTCGCAGTTTAAAATCCTAGTGTTTTTCATTGATGCTTAAGTAGAAGAGTCGGAAAGGTTTGCAGTTAGGAGCTTTGGAGAGCTATGCGATGCAGGGCTAGCGATGTAAGGATTAAGCATTGTGAGCTTGTTGGATAGAGAGGTGAATTGTCACAGCCTGTATACTATAGCCTTGGGGAAAGCCTTACTATGCTTATAGACACATGAGAAAGATGGAGCAGCAAGAAAAGTGTTGCTTTATAATGAAATAGACAGACCAACCTGCTGGCAGAAGTTTCTGCTATTGTTTTCAAGGGCTGCCAGGAACCTGGAATTGTTGGAGCCTAGGCAGTCAGAGTAGCTTCTCCCTGCTTTATTCCAGGGGCAGCAGGTGAAGTTGTGTGGCAGCCTTGGCATCCAAGTCCTATGGTGATGCATTTCTGGATGATATTCTGCTATGCTGTTCCTGCTGGCTGCATGGCCCCTGCCCTTTTGAAGCCTTTTCTGAAATGGGTTTAGATCTACTCTTGCTCCTGCCATCTACCTGTGTCTTGTGAAAGAAGCAAATCCACTGGAGGATATTGTTTGAGTGCAGAGACTGAACTAGGCCATTGCTTCATCACTTTCTGCTATATAACTTTTTGTTTCTGTGATGAGTACAATTTGGTTGCTTAATGAATACAACTGAGGAATGGGGCTCACAAGCCGCCTGCGTCAGTTCCTGACCTTGCTTGTGTGATTGATCTCAGGCAAATTGTTTTCCCATTTCTCTCTGTATCGTTCCTCCTATGACATGTTTGTATGCTGCACCACACAGTATGCACCCGTGATCTGGGATGGTATTAGACCTTTAGGTGTTACTGTAATACAAATAATAAATCTAAAGCCAATCCAATTTTAGCATTTTGAGAGGGAAAGAAAAGGCTTTCCTCCCCTTGAGCAAGAATTTGAGGTGTGGGCAATGGCAGATCAGATGATGGGTTGAACTAGAAGGCCCTAGAGGGAGGAAGACCAAATTAGAACTTTTCGAGAGAAAGGAGATGGGGAGAAATGAAAAAGGAATGCGAATATTTCAGAAAATGAGGATTTCCACCCCATACAAATTCTGAAAATTGTTATTGTCGATTGAATATATGGATTTTTGTCAATGAAAATTAAAAATATGGACTAGTAATGTAGCATACTGCTTCTTAAACTGTGGGTCCTGAGTCCTTAGCTCAATGTTGGGGCTCTGAAAAATTTGGCAACAGTAAATGGTTTCTAAATGCCATCCATCTTATCACACTGGGACATTTTAGCCCCTTGCAACACTTTGGGGATGGGCCTGTCAAGCACCATCACATGATACTCAGTAGATTTCTTTATAGAAACATATGAAGTAGATTTACAAACAAATCCTAAAAGCCATATAACACCTCATGGTGAGATGATGTGTAACATGTGTTCTTCAAACTTGTTGTTGTTCATTCTTTCAGTTGCTTCCGACTCTTCGTGACCTCATGGACCAGCCCACACCAGAGCTCCCTGTCAGCCGTCACCACCCCCAGCTCCTTCAAGGTCAATCCAGTCACTTCAAGATACCATCCATCTTGCCCTTGGTTGGCCCCTCTTCCTTTTTCCATTTTCCGTTTTCATCATTGTCTTCTCTAAGCTTTCCTTTCTTCTCATGATGTGGCCAAAGTACTTCATCTTTGCCTCTACTATCCTTCCCTCCAATGAGCAGTTGGGTTTTATTTCCTGATTCAAACATAGAGTAGGAGTAATATAAAACTTTCTGAAATTTGAAGCCCTGGGGAAGTATCATAATGGGTTCCTTTGATTCCCCCCCCCCCCCCATGTTCTTTTTCTTTTTAAAACTTTTACAACATGTCATCATCATAAATGATCACTCATGGCCAACTATTATTGTCTTCCAGTGATAGAGTTTTAGGTCTGCATGTAACTATAAAGGCTATTCTGGATCAACATGTTCTTTTGCAGTGATAACATACATTTCCAGATGGAAGGCTGTCCCAACAAGGCTTTTCTTGATGTGTCTTCTCTTGGCACATTTATCCCTTTTGCCCTCTATTTGTATCTCTTCAAAATCTATAGCATTGTTGGCAATAGCTGACCTCCAGTTAGAACACTTGAGAGCCAGCGCTTCCCAGCTCTGTACAGCAGAGTTGGAAGGAGAATAGCTCTATAAACAAGCATCTTGGTATTTATATAAATGTCCCAATCTTCCAACACTCTTTGCTTCATTAAAAAAAATGCTGCACCCACAGAGCTCAGTCGGTGTTGTATTTTGGCATCAATAACGACTTTTATGGAGAGGTGGTGGCCTAGGTAGTGAAAATGGTCAATGTTTTCTACCATTACACTTTAATTCTGGCATTGCAGAGGGATTGATTAGTGTTTGCTGGTAGAGCACTTTGGTTTTCTCAGTTTCAGTGAGAGGCCAAGGTCATCTGTAAGGAGTGCTTTGATCGTATGTCCCTGCATGGCAGGGGTTTGGACTTGTTGGCCCTTGTAGTGTCTTCCAATTCTAGGATTCTGTAAACTTCACCTACCACTTCACATGCCCAATAGATAGCCATGTGTGGGATTAAGTTTTAAGTAATGCATACACCCAGAGGGAAAAAAATCTGATGCACTCAGTCCTAATTAGTGCTATGAAGTTCCTTAAGATAATTATATAAGGCACACAGACAGAAACAGAAATAATCTAAAGACTATCTCAAACCTAACAACAGGATCAGTAACTGATACATTACAATGTATCGCCCCAATAAAATATTAAATCCACTCATTCTAGAAACACATATTACATAAGAAGACCATGTCAGTGCCATTATTTACTATTGTACTATGCTAATAATATACTATATTATATGTAGATATATCTTGTAAGCCGATCTGAGTCCCATTCGGGGTGAGAAGGGCATCATATAAATGTTGCAAATAAATAAATAAATGAATATTTGCTTTTCTGACATATAAAACCGCATTAATATTTTGCATGATTGGCCCATGGAACAAGCATCACCAATGGCAAGAGTGGGGAGGTAGTATCTCATCACTTATCCCTGGTTTCCATCTCGTTCACTGTTCCCTTTCCAGAGTTTTGTATTAGGTGAGATGTGTGTGGTGGACTTATTAGGCATGGGTAGGTACAGTCGTTTTTTTCTTAAATCGGATTTTTTTTTAAAAAAATAACCTTTTGAATCAATTTCGAGCCATGCAGGAATAGTGGGAGGAGTAATTCCAAATTTAAACCGCTTACCCATTGTTCAGAATTATTTTCAGATGTCTCCCACAGTTATTTTGATTTTTAGAACAACTAAGCAACTTTGGCAAAGCCTCGCGGTTTCCATTCTTGAAGGCCATGTTTTAAAATCTCGCAGTTTCCCTTCCCTGTTAGTTTTAAAATCTCGCGGTTTCCCTACCCCGGCTGGCGGTGAACGGCGCTGAAGAGGGGCGAGGTGGCCGTGGCTAAGAACAGCTCTTCCTGAAGAGCTGTCACTGCTTAGCTAGGCCCACCTCGTCCCTCTGCATCGCCGCCAGGGAAGGGAAACTCCCATAATTCAAAGGGAAAAATATAAAATAACGGCACTGAATGAGAGAACGTCTATACATAATGTTTGTTTTTAGAAACAATAGATCATTTCACTGGAGTGATATATTGCATCCTATTTAGTTGCTGATTTTGTTGTCATGCTTGAAATCAATGCTCGTCAGATTATTTCTGTTCTTTTCTTTGTCCCTCATAAAACTAGCAGTTTTCCCCACCTGCTGTTAACAGCAGAGGCAGACATAAGTGTTTAAAGGCAGAGTTTATAAGGACAGTTTTTCAAAGGAAATTATTTATGAGCAGTTGAAACCAAGTATGTGACCCACTTTCTACTTTCACATTTCTTAGGAAAGGCAAGAGAGAGTTAAAGCTTCCGTGCTGCACACTGATTAACACCGGGAAAAGTGTATGGGTTTACTGAAAAGTAAGTCTCATTGAGCTGAATAGGAGATATTCTTGGTTATGTGGATAAAGCGATAGTGCCTTTCCCTATCAATACTAAATCCATCCATCTCTTTTTGTGTTTACATTATTCTGTTCAGAAGTTTCCAGAAATAGGGCTCATTATTTCCAGAAATAGGGCTACCTAAAAACAGCTTGCACAAAACCTTTGTAATTGCTTGATTTAATATGATAGTAATTGAGGGAGGGAGACTGGGAGGAGAGGAAGTTTCTCTTGAAAGGTTATCTAATCTCAATACAATAAATAGTGCTGTACAATTAGCAATACAACGTCTAACAGACATCTTGTTTCCCTCCACAGTTTCCATATTCCTACATGTTATTCTAATTTGCCCTAGTAGTTCCCGTCTTGTTCCAGGTTTCTGAGAATTTGGACGATTGCAACGGTTCTTGATAAGATTGCACATCATTTGATAGTATGTCAGCCAGGCCCGTAGCCAGGATTTCGTTTCGGGGGGGGGGGGGGGCTAAAATTTTTTCAGGGGGGGTTTCGGGGGGGCTGAGTTTCGGGGGGGGGCTGAGTCTGAGCGAAAGAGGGTCTAGCCTAGCAAACCTTTTGTATCATTACCCGAATACCCCCATGCATATGGGATATATTGAGTATAGTGATCAGATCATGATATGAATAAACATAACAGTTTAAATAATGCACCAGTAAGGCCTTTTTGCGAACCACCATGAGAATTTCGGGGGGGGGGGGGGCTGAAGCCCCCCGAGCCCCCCCCTGGCTACATGCCTGATGTCAGCGGAGGTGTTGTTTTTTTCAGTGGTTCTACTCATACATGGATCCTACCTCTTTTATGCTCATATGGAGTATAGGCTGACTTTGCGTACAACGTGGTAGCCTTTAAAACTGTTTTTTTAAATTTTTCTCATCTCATAACTTTTGAGCCTCGAAAAAACATACACCCCATACAAATGATAATTATTGGTGTGACTCCGATCCTGTTCACTGCAGTTCAGAACTCTCTCTCTCACTTATACTTGGTTCTTCAACCACAAAAATTCTCACGGTGACTTACACATAGTAATTCCCTGGTCTCAGGCTTACACTCTTAGAAATGGCTCTTTGCAGCCCTTTCCCTACTGGAAATACTTGACATGTCCTGAACCACCCCACCCCTCCTCCTTTATTGCAGATTATGAAGTTTGCCCAATAGTCATATAGTAGTGCCATCATTTTTCTGGGACCACTTTTGGCTTGAGAAATGTGTACTTGACTCCAGGTATATAAAAATGGTATAAAATCAAACATCTACTGCTAAAAACCAGCATTTGAAGGCTTACTAAACAGATTATTTTCCTTTTTATGAGGTACAGCTGAAGCATCTTCTGCAGAGTCCATTTTCAACACTGCACAACAGATTCATGTAAATGTCTAAAACAGTCACTATGGACCTCTTCACATATCCCTTTCCCCTTTTCCTTTTCACCAGCAGTTTGCAGCGAAATGGCAGGCGTGGGTGGTGCTGTCAGGACCATGGGGCCAGATACTCCCAGCAGTAGAATCTAAGCCTCAGGAAGAGGAACAACAGCCTGATGCTACTAAGGCTGAGCAGGCCTTTACAGTAATGGAAGCACTTGAGCTGGATCAGAAGGAGGAGGAAGAACAGGCATCGGCTCACCCTGCCCGACTCCAGCTCACGGTCAATGCCATCCAGCTACAACTGTCTAATTGATTGGCTGAAAGAAGAAAATAGCAACTGCAAAGTTTTATCAGGAGCTACATAAAAGGCTGGCGTTTGGAACAGTTGACTGCTGAAGGCAACTGTTTGGTACTACAGTCGTGAATCTTTGATGCCTTTGTACTTCGAACCTTTGGACTATGCTTGTGGATATTGAACTTGTGCTTTGAACCTTGGAAGATGTTTGGGCATTAGGCCTGTATTTTGAACCCCGGACTGTGACTTGGATATTGGAACTGGGCTTACAGTAAACTGATATGTATTTTGACCACTTGGAATGGACATTGGAATTTGGCTTCCTGGTTTCTGTTTATTGAATTGCCTACAGTGTTAAATCCTGGACTGCCTCTGACTATTCTTAGAAGAAAGGCTGAAGACCACTGACAGGGGCTAAAATGTCCCAATGTGATAAGATTTAGAAACCATCCAATGGGGGAAGTGGGGAAAAGCAGGGGGAACCGTCGTATGTAGTGTAACATTTTGTGCCTTTCTGTGTTGTTTTAAAATGGATAATTGCTTGTCTCCCTCATCAAATGTGTTGATTCTACTATTTTAACAGCAATCACCCACTCCATTGCCTTCACAAAATACAATGGAGACATCCAAAGATAGTTGCTATTACACCTTCAATTACCCACCTTTCCTTACTTCAAAGTGAATTGAGAGGTGTGAAGTCGATAACTACCTGACTCCTAAAACACTCATTTCTAGACACTTTAAAACTGGAGTCCCACAGGCAACCTCCCAGATATAGTTGTGCATCATTTGATGGCCTCAGTGGGACTCCATTTTTAAAGTGTCTAGAAGGGGAGAGGGAGCTTGCATGTGAGGAGGTCCTAAGTTTCCTTTATTTCTCTGCTGGACTCTGTGCGAGGGAGTGCTGTTCACCTTCAACTCATGAATACTAATTAATAATTACTCTGCCTGTGAGCTGCCCCATTCTCTTTCTCTTTCTCAATCTCTCTCTCACACCCCACCAATAAGGAGAGGAAAGCCCTTCATAAAATATATCTGTATCTATATCTATATATATAAATGTTCTGTGCATAATGAGTACCTTAAAAACAAAAGAACCAATGAATGAAATCACACCAAATTTGGCAACAAAACGTCTCACAACACAAGGAGTGACCACCACTCAAAAAATTATGATTTTGTCATTTGGGAGTTGTAGTTGCTGGGATTTATAGTTCACCTATAATCAAAGAACATTCTGAATTCCACCAATGATGGAATTGAACCAAACTTGGCACACAGGCCTCCCAGGACCAAAAGAAAATACTAGCAGCATTTAGTCTTGAGTTTGGAAGTTGTAGTTCACCTACAGCCAGAGAGCATTGTTGACTCAAACAATGATGGATCTGGACCAAACTTGGTACGAATATTCTATATGCCCAAATATGAACACAGATGGAGTTTGGGGGAAATAGACCTTGGCATTTGAGAGTTGTAGTTACTGGGATTTATACATCACCTACAATCAAAGATCATTCTGAATGAACCCCACGAATGACAGAACTAGGACAAACTTCCCACACAGAACCTCCATGACCAACAGAAAATACTTAAGGCCATCCAATCCAACTCCCTTAATCAGGGCAACAAAACGTAATCAAAGTCCTCCTGACAAAGAGCCATCCAGCCATAGATATAGATAGATAGATAGATAGATAGATAGATAGGGAGTTGTAGTTGCTGGGATTTATAGTCCACCTACAATCAAATAGCATGATAGAATTGAACCAACTGGAGCATACAGGACTCCCATGACCAACAGAGAACACTAGGATTGTTTGGTGAGCATTGACCTTGAGTTTGGGAGTTGTAGTTCACTTACATCCAGAGACTACCATGGACTCAAACAATGATGGATCTGGACCAAACTTGGCATGAATATTCCCTATGTCCAAATATGAACACAGATGGAGTTTGGGGGAAATAGACCTTGACATTTGGGAGTTGTAGTTACTGGGATTTATAGTTCACCTACAATCAAAGAGCAATCTGAACCCCACCAATGACAGAATTGGGCCAAACTTCCCACACAGAACCCCCATGACCAACAGAAAATACTCAAGGCCAACTCCCTTCACCAGGGCAAGAAAACGTAATAAATGCCCTCCTTTCAAAGAGCCATCCAGCCATAGATATAGATAGATATATACGATTCACACACAGAGAGAGATACAGTGTCATAGATGTGAAAGGGACCCTGGAAGAAGGACAATGATATGTTGCATGTTCCAGGGTGAGCAAACCAGACACTCTCCACATCAACACTGGCAAAGAAACAGCAAGAAATACTGTTTACCCACAAGCATAAAAAAAATTGCATATATTAGAAACCAACACTTTCTCATTACTTTATTTTCCAGATCAGCAGACTGTGCCACAGCAATGCCTGGCAGGGGACACCTAGTATATTATAAGATCATATGTACGCACCTGTCCTTTGTAAAGATTCTGGTATTGGATTTTCAGAATTCTGTGATGCTGTCATTTTTAACATCATGGCATATTTATCTTTGAAGTAAGGTGGGGATGCATCTGCACTTTAGCAAAATAAATACAATTTTGGAAGAAAGAGGGGCATAAATTGAACAAACAAACCAACAAACTCTTGTAAATCTACTTGTATAGAATTGGGGAAAGGGGGAAGCCCAATGAATGAATCACTTGGTATACTGGCTGTCCACTCCAGATAGTAAATGTTGCCAAGTAGGCTTGAGTTGAAGGAATTGTTAAAGTATGATTTCCATTATGAAATATTAACTATTTTAAAGGTTGTTTTTTTCCCCAAAAATCTGAACTGCTATGATCAGTTAATTAATACACTCTGGTTCACAACAGGATATTGTGGAGTAAATGAATAGTAGGCAAAGAAGAGCCTGCAGCAATGAGTGAGGCTGGAAGCTTTGGCAGGGAGCCTTCCTTGATGAAAGAATATGGGTACTGCAAATGCACAAGAATTGTCCTGCTTTCATCTGCGAAATGTTAGAGGTTATGGAATATCAAAATTCCTTTTCTAAGTGGAAAGAGAAAAATTGCTTAGACAAAAACTAGACACACAAAATAAAAAAGGCAACAACACAGGACATTTACTTACGTGAGTAAAGCAGTTAGAATGAAACTGGATGTGTATCACCCATATAATCTCTTAGGAACTTGCTGGTAGTGGAAGGATTCAAACCTGGCTAATATTGCCACACAATATTGCTTTTAACATAGGAGGAGTGCCTTGGTCCAAGAAAGATGATTACTTAGTCCATTTCCTCATGTGATGAGGTCCTGAGTGACACAAGGTAGGAGGCTGAAGGTCTTTGAGATTATGCAGTGAAGCTCATATTGCTACTCTTACAGAATAGATATACACAGTCAGGGCATTATACAGGATTCTCTGCATCTGTTGAGGAAGCAGAGGTTTTACTGATTGGGAGTACTGTA
The DNA here is from genome assembly GCF_037176765.1 of Anolis sagrei. NCBI lineage: Eukaryota > Metazoa > Chordata > Lepidosauria > Squamata > Anolidae > Anolis > Anolis sagrei. The sequence goes on from NC_090021.1 coordinate 150,787,341, forward strand.
TATTCTGGTCGTCCTATATGCGGGGTTGTCTTATACACGGGAGTAGCCTTATGCATGGGAGTAGTCTTATACGCTGGAGTAGTCTTATACGCAGGAGTAGTCTTATGCACGGGAGTAGTCTTATACGCTGGAGTAGTCTTATACACGGGAGTAGCCTTATGCACGGGAGTAGTCTTATACGTGGGAGTAATCTTATACGCAGGAGTAGTCGTATACACGGGAGTAGTCTTATAGAGCAGATGATGAAACTTCCAATCAGATTGGAGAATCTGTGGTTGGCGCATATGTTGAGGGGAGCTCAAAAATGGCAATGGCTGTGTCCCTGCCCTATGCAGCAACTGTATGAAAGCATTAAGGGTGACACTGCACAAGTATGGTAGAAGACATTCTATTCATCAGGATTCGTGGACTTAATGCAGTCCTGATGGTGAGGTGAAGGGGCGCCACACCAGGAAGTTGTAGGTGAAGGTCGGAGCATGCTGCAGGCGTCCAGAGTGCCCGGGATATGGAAAAAAGGGATAGAGTGGCTCTGAGCCCAGAAAAACACACCTCTTTTACCTGTCTGACCCGCCCTTGTATCCTATTACCATGCCTCCTCCTCTGCCTCTCAGATCTCGCTCCTGAAGACTGCAGGCACGCATGTGCGGGATCTGAGAGGCAGAGAAGGAGGTACAGTAATAGGAAAATTACCATATTGAAATCAAATCTGATGCTTTAAAAATAGTGTGCGTTGGAAGAGGGGTAGTCTTATATGGCAAATATATCCCAAACTCTATACTTTAACTGGAAAAGTTGGGGGTCGCCTTATACGCCCAGTCGTCTTATATACAGTAGATCTACATGGACACTTTAACCTGGAGTTGGTGAGAATTGGCTCCATGGGGTTTACATGATGCATGGAGCAAGTTCACTCTATCATGGGACACAACTGCTTAACATGGCTGTGCCCTGCATTACGATCAGTAAGGGAGTGCTCCAGAGCTTCTTCAACCTTTGGGGTAATGTGAACAGCTGGGATTCAGAACTGGCTTCCAGATCATCTTAACATCTGAAGTGTTGGAAATTCTGGAAATTAAACAATGATATAATGTTTTATCATATATCTATATGCTTTGTTTATTTTTGCTCTTGAAGTATGATTTGGCATAGTTTTTGGTCTACAAACATTTTCGTGTTGCGAATTAGTTTTGCACCAATTTGCAATTCTACACAATAAACCATATCTAAACTATATTTCTCTTGTTCAAAGTGGAGTCAACTTTGTTATTCTTAATCTATATATATATAAATGCTCTGTGCATAATGAGTACCTTAAAAACAGAAGAACCAATGGACGAAATCACACCAAATTTGGCAACAAAACGTCTCACTATATAAGGAGTGACCATCACTCAAAAATTATGATTTTATCATGTGAGAGTTGTAGTTGCTGGGATTAATAGTTCACCTACAATCAAAGAGCATTCTGAACCCCACCAACGATGGAATTGAACCAAACTTGGCACACAGTTCTCCCATGACCAACAGAAAATACTGGAAGGGTTTGGTGGGCAGTGTCCTTTGGTTTTGGAGTTGTAGTTCACCTACATCCAGAGATCACTGTGGACTCAAGCAATGATGAATCTGGACCAAACTCTACACAAATACTCGATATGCCCAAATGTGAACACTAGTGCAGTTTGGGGAAAATAGAATCTTGACATTTGGGAGTTGTAGTTGCTGGGATTTATAGTCCACCTGAAATCACAGAGCATTCTGAACCCCACCAATGATAGAACTGGGCCAAACCTCCCACACAGAACCTCCATGAGGGCTACAGCAACGCGTGGCAGGGGACGGCTAGTTACATATAAAACTATAAAGCATAAATGTTTGTAAACCCCAATAGTTTACTGTTCATGTATCAGGCTGGAACACTTCATAACATATGTGTATACATTCAGCTCCAACTCCTCCAATGGACTTAAAAGAAAAAAAAGTACTAAACCCAACTTAGAGACGAAAGATATAAAATTATTTTGATTTCCAGTCAGGGCAATTGAGCTAAATTACCAGCTCTCACTATTCTGTGGATTGAAAAGCCATTATGGAAATCAGGCCCAATAAATTATTTGTTTTGAGTCCTGTCTTCTTATATAGAATAACTGTTCATTGTCCTACTGTAATAAAAAGAATAGATTTAGAAAGACCAAAATAGCCAGTAATTAATTTTCTATTTCCTGTTGCAAAGCTTGGGCATGGCCGAAAGGCTGAGTCACTTGTATTATGTTTAAAAGAGGGACTATTCTTTGTCTTATAGCTCTCCCTTTTAGAACTGGGCATAATTTTGGCATTCCAATTTCTCGGATTACCACAATCAGAGACAAAGAGAGTACAGCAAATGCAAGGATGAAGCTAAAAGGCTTCTAGTTTTATGTGGAATGGAAGAAGAATGACCATCATATGTGGAAGGAAGTTCTTTCTTCCAGGGCAAAAACATCCTCCTTCTTGGCAAGGAAAGAAATGATAACAACAAGAGAGCATTGATTGCAGGGTAGAAATATATTTAGTGGGTCCAAGAAGCAGAAGACAAGAACAGTAATGTTGTAAATGCTTGTCTCTAACTCTACCACACCCACCTTGAGAGATAGATACCAACATTAATTAGCCTTATTAATTCAAATTGCACTGCATTATCACATATACATTTTCCAACACTAATGAGGCCTATGACCATTAACCCTAGGAATGATAGATGTCCAAGTCCTTGATAAAGGTGTTGAATAGTATTTGACCCAGGACAGAATGTCATAGATTCTTATCTGGTGTTCCTGAGAGCCCTTCCACACAGCCATATAACCCAGAATATCAAGACAGAAAATCCTACAAAATCTGCTTTGAACTGGGTTATCTGAGTCCACACTGAGTCCTTATAGTGGAAATCCAGGAAAGGAAATGGAAATGCCAAAGTTAGCAAAAAGCCTACACTTCACATGGTTGGATAGGAAGCAGATGTGGCTATTAAAAAGAGCTCAGAGGGAAGACTTTTTCTCATAAGACATCCTTCCAGCATAGACTTAAAAACGTAGACTCAGTCTTCTAAATAGACTGCTGTATGATGACTCATTCAAGTGAACAGGAATTACTCATCAAAAGCATTCTGTGGAAAGTAACTCTGTGATGCTACAAATTGTCCAAGATTTTCAGAAGTTTGGCATACACACAGGGATAGAAAAGTGGGGGTCAAACTAGATGAGATGTGAAAAATCCTGGTGGGAACTAGGGCTATAACCTTTTCTTTCCCTAAAGGTAACCACGCCAGGAGTGGTGTGGATATCTGTATAGGCTGCCGCCTGAGCAAAGTTTTATTGGAGTTTAGACTCCCTAAATCTGTTGCTGAAATCAAGATATGATACATCTATAGCATTCCCTCTATCTACCAAGTTTGTAAATCTATTTAAAAAATGAAACATCTGATCAAAGTAGAATAAAGTGATATTACTAATTCCTTTGATCTGGACACACTATACTCCTGTTGACACAGCTCAGATTTGCAGTATTTCTTCAGCAGCTGCAATGCTGTTGACTCATGTTTAGCTTGTGGTCTGTTGAGTCCCCTTTCACATGCACTGCTTTCCAGCCTGGTGCCATTCATCCTATATGCATGAATTTCACTTTTCCTGTCTGGATCTGATACCATATATTATCCCTATTGCATAAGTGATGTTTGCCTGATTTGATTTAACTTTCTGCTGTGTGTTTTGGTACCCTTTACATTCCACTGAAGAAACTATAATGCAATGTTTAAAAAATTGTGTGGTAATAGTTTCCATTGCCTATGCCTACATTCTTGTTCCCCTTCCTGGGTGAAGGAGGGTTATTAATGTAGATCTGGATTATTATCTCCCCAGATGGTGAATCATATTAATTCCTGACATGGAGAACCCACCACAAAATGATTTTCCCAAGATGTTTGCATAGTTTTACTTGGCATGTGGAATATTGCCTCTGATCATGTGACAGCACATTTAAATGAAACCATGACTATGCAAAATTAACAGACATAAAGTCCAATATATTGTTATCAAAACAACAGGGCCCCAAATTGAACCCCGAAATCTGCAATCCCATAGAGGCCAGCAATGAAGCCTGCAGTAATCTTTTCTCCAGTTTCAGGTGACTTCGCAGTGAATTCACCATTAGTTGAACCAGCACTACATACACACCCAGCATCCTAGGGCATGGTTCAATTTTCAGTTTAGGAATAACCCTAATCCCTTCACAATGCCCTGACAGATATGTAAAGGGCTTAGGAAGAGTAACAAAGTTTCTTCTAAATGTTATTTCAGAAACATTGCTTCATCCTGATTTCCACATCTGCTCCCATTCAAAGTGTGGCAACATCAATTGCACGATCGGTCAAATCCCATTGTCCTGTTCCAGCCATGAAATCCCATTACCTCCTACATAGCATTCCTTTCCTCCTGCATCCCTTTCCCGGGTGGACCAAAGATAACTGCTAGGTTTCAAATTCAGCAAATAACAGTTTATTAAATTTCCCTCCATGGCTGGAGTCAGTAAGCTGCAAGGATGGATAATGATCTTGCACCTATCAGGGAGTGCATCCTAGCCAACATCCATTTGAAGCAATCGGCAGCGGGTATGGCAACATTTCTTTGTTTTGAACAGCTGTCAAAGTGATATAAATAAATCTGTGCATTTGCAATTGCACTTATGACAGTCTCCACTGACATCTTCTTTTGGCCTTCATCTTGTCTGTACCGCATTCGACCCTTTGAGAGTTTGACATGATGGGCCCTGAACCCACAGCTCTTGTGGTAGCTGAAATTACACATCACTATCACCTGTAGAGACTTGGCATGTGAAAAAGTCCAGTGGCTCAGTTAATCCAGGTAATTCCTATTCATCAGAATACTAATTACAATCAAGCCAAAGCACTTATTAATCAACGTATCACAGACACAGAGCGCCAACTAGATTTGGCCTCCGTTCTAATCTTCCTTATCAATGAAGACAGCAGATATCTTGCCTCCTCTATGGCATATTTAACAAACTTAGAGGTTCCTATTCATTGAAAGGCTTTCACCCTGGCTCGATGCCACGCTCTCCCACCAGCTGTACTCTAAGGCCGCTACCGGAAGATCCCTTTCCCAGAGAGACTCTGCCCCTGTGACTCGGGTCATATAGAAACAATAGAACATGTGCTCCTTCAGTGCCTGTTCTACAGGGATATCCGTGCCAGGCTTATCTTACCTCTGATATACAAGCACCCAGGCCATTCAGGACAATTTTATACCTTCCTGCTACAATGTTGCAAAGTTCTGTGCAGCAGCATACAAAATCCATCAGGGGATGAGTAGTCCCAAAAATTAACTGTGTGTTCAGTAATCATCTTCCATGAATCTATAATTTTTTGATGGACCTGTGCATTGTATGTTTTTACCCTGTTTCCCCTTCCGCTCCCTCGTCTCTATTGTGCTTCAGTATTTATATTTATATTTTAATGTACTAAATGTCCCAAGTTTCTATGAAAATGTGACTTATATTTCCTGTGCTGGACTATGACTGAAATAAAGACGGCCCGGAAGTTTGAACTGGTACAATGGGCGGCAGTCAGGCTCCTTACTGGAGCAAACTATAGGGAGCATACAACATCCCTATTAAAACAGTTTCATTGGCTGCCGATAAGTTGCCGAGCCAAATTCAAGGTGCAGGTCATGACCTATAAAGCCCTAAACAGTTCGGGCCCCGCCTATCTCCATGATCACATCTCCTTCTATGAACCAGCACCAGCTCTAAGATCTTTTGGGGAGGCCCTCCTCTCGGTCCCACTACCGCCTCAAGTGCGGTTGGTGGGGACGAGAGAGAGGGCCTTCTTGGTGGTGGCCCCCTGTCTCTGGAATGCCCTTCCAAGGGAAATAAGACAGGCCTCATCCTTCCCCTCCTTTCGTAAGAGCTTGAAGACCTGGTGTTTTTAACAAGCCTTTGAAAATGACCAGTTCTAACTCAGCCCCACACATTGTCGAATACAGCCTTATTCTTCCTACCAATTACTCAGATTCTTTCCTCTAATCGGCCCTGGAATGGACAGCCACAGACCCGTACCTAATATTATTGTTGTCTGCCATAGCATTGCACTTAATTCCCGGGCCCCCTAGAATTTTTGGGCTTGCACAAATCTTGGCGCGGCCTTTTAAATTTTTTAATTGCCTTGAACAGGCAGGATTACTTTTAAGTATGTGTGTTTTAACAGATGTGTGTTATGGCAACAATATATGTGTGTTATGGCGACAATTTTTATGTTTATATTTTGTTTTTTTAATCTTATGGTTATGTTGTTTTTACTTTGTATGTTTTGTGATGTTATCTGGGAACCTCTCTGAATCCCCTTGGGGAGATGGAGTGGTATATAAATAAAGTTATTATTATTATTATTATTATTATTATTATTATTATTTGATAATTGGAAACTCTTCCAGGTGTCACGTAAAATACCTGTAGATTTAAATTGCAACCGTACCTTGTAAAGGCTGATCTGGTCGGGGTGGTCCATGCCATGGTCACCTCTAGATTGGATTACTGTAATGCACTCTACGTGGGGCTGCCCTTGAAAACGGCCTGGAAATTTCAGTTAGTCCAACGGGCGGTGGCCAGGATGTTAACTGGTGCTCCTTACAGAGAGAGGTCAACCCTCCTGTTTAAGGAGCTCCATTGGCTGCCGTTCATTTTCCGGTCCCAATTCAAGGTGCAGGTGCTCACCTACAAAGCCCTAAATGGTTTGGGACCTGCCTACCTGCGTGACCGCATCTCTGTTTATGAACCCACGCGTTCTCTTCGTTCATCTGGAGAGGCCCTGCTCGCGATCCCACCTGTGTCACAGGCGCGCCTGGTGGGGACGAGGGACAGGGCCTTTTCTGTGGTGGCTCCCTGACTTTGGAATACCCTCCCCAAGGACATCAGTCAAGCCCCTACATTGGCAATCTTTAGGAAGAGTTTGAAGACCTGGCTGTTCCGGTGTGCCTTTCCAGAATAGGAAACCCCAGCATTATGTCCCAGAAGCACTTTATCAGAGATTTAGATTATCTGCACATTGCACTCACCCTAAATCCTATATTTCACCTGTCATACTCAGCACTTTTAATCTGTACCCATTACATTTGGCCCGGCCCTAGTTTTATTGTGTTAGGATGTATTGTTTTTGTTTACTGTTTTGCTTAATGTTTTGATTTGCTTTATATTGTTATGTGTATTATTATGCTGTTGTTTTTATCGAGGACTTGCGCTTTGTAAGCCGCATCGAGTCCTTCAGGAGATGCTAGCGGGGTACAAATAAAGATAATAATAATAATAATAATAATAATAATAATAATAATTGAGCAGTTTCCTTGGACATATTCAGAAATGGCACTTACACACTGACAACCACACAAAGTGTTGCAATCCTCTAGATTTAGTGCTTTCTCGTCTGCATTTTAAATCAATTTTCTTTTCAAAAACAACAAGATCCGGCTTCTGTATTACACGAGTGTGAATAAACCAGAATGGACGGCTTCACTCTTGGTTTACAGTCCTGCCCTTTTAACCTTCGTGATATTTCAACAAGAGTGTACTATCAGTCCAGCAGCCTGACCCTTACAACAGCATCTAATTATTACTAATTAAAAGATTAATTATTCATAGTCGCGAGCACTATTAGCATAGACAAGATGTGTTGGAGGATGAGTTATGCGTGGTTTATGAATCTTCAGAAAATAGATTCTTTAATAAATTAATAAAGGGGCTCTGGGGTTTCATTAAAAGGTGGCTGGAGGGGTTGCATGCCAGTTTCCAAGGAGACCACAGGTGGTTCACTCCGATTTTTTTTTTCTGCAGCTAAAATCTGTTTGGGCCAGATGATATTTTTCCTCTGCTCCTCAACCCTGTCCTCACTGCTCTTTCCTCAGGCAGAAAACGCAATGTTTTAATGAAACCCCTGTTGTCCTCATCTCTCTTTGATCCCCATGTGATCCTGAGCATCCATGTTGGCCAGTGAGAAGTTGACGGCATGCTTGTTTTTGATGAGGAACCGCAACATGAATAAATAACAGTCACGATAAAAGCTCTCCGATAAAGCTAGACTAAGATAAATAAAGGGCACCAAGAAATGGGGCATAAAGGAAAGGGAATGTGCACATAAATTCAAATTAATGCACTCGGATAAGAGCAATGTTAATTACCCTGCTTTCTGCCTTTTGGTACATTTGGTGGCGGTTATTATTTTAAACAGGTTATTTCTTCTTTTGATTTATAGGTTTATTGTCAGGAAAAGAAATTATTTAGGGTCTTTATTCATTTTTTTTCTGTCACTGCCAAGATTTTGCAGCATTTGTTTCAGAGTAATAATGGTGATGGTAATACTAATAGCTCCCAGCTAACTAAATAGTGATACAAATAATAATATTAATATTTTCAAGCATCCACTCAGTTGCTTCTAGGCACATTATAAATTCTGGCTTTGCTTAAGCCATAGAGGCATAACAAAAGAGCCCTGCAATGTCATTTAAATAAAATGGAGCTATGGCCTCTTCCCTGGAGCCCCAAGATGATGCACCTTAGAATAGTGTTCGCCAATTCCTACCATTTTTTTTCTTAACAGGGAGCTAGGCAAGCGCTTTTGCACCTTCTGAAAGACTTTTTTTAAAAGACAAAACCTTGTTCTGAGATGGGTTTTGCAGCATACATTAAGGAGGAGGGAAACTATAAGTAGTTATCTACTCCTCTTAAAGAATCTTTCATAATTCAGTATGTCAAGAAAGGCAATACCTTTTTCCAATAGTTGTTCATGAAGCATTTCATTTTCTTTCTGGAGCAAGAAAAAAAGTATTAAGTTAGAAATAATAATAAAAAATACCAGCTTTCCAAGGGATGCTCTAGATTTCTTTCCCCATATATTTTTGTTTCATATCTGGCACAGCAAATTTGGATGTTTTCAAGCAAATATAAGAAGCGTGATGACTTACGTCCCATCCAAACAGGACCGTTACTGCAGTATATTCCGCAATAAAGGAGGGGCTGTCCAGACAACGTTCTGGACAGTCCCGAATTAATTTGCTACAAACCAGGAAAACCCTGGTTTGTAGCATATTAATTTGATAGTAGCTAAATCCACTATTTCTGGTGTCTGGACTATAGTCCAGACACCATTCCCACAGTTTACCGGGCTAAATAAGCCCGGTAAACTGTGGGAATACCCAACTTCTCCTCCCAAGCCTCTAGACCAGGGGTCCTCAAACATTTTAAACTGAGGGCCAGGTCACAGTCCCTCAAACTGTAGGAGGGCCGGATTATAATTTGAAAAAATATGAATGTATTCCTATGCACACTGCACATACCTTATTTGTAGTGCAAAAAAACACTTAAAAACAATACCATAATTAAAATGAAGAACAATTTTAAGAAATATAAACTTATTAGTGTTTCAATGGGAAGTGTGGGCCTGCTTTTAGCTGATGAGATAGGATTGTTGTTGTTGTTGTGTGCTTTCATGTCGTTTCAGACTTAGGTTGACACAGAGCAAGGGCCGGGTAAATGACCTTGGAGGGCTGCATCCGGCCCTCGGGCCTTAGTTTGAGGACCCCTGCTCTAGACCCCTTAGAAAAGTAATAAAAACGTACGTGCCCTCCATTACAAACCTCGGCCAGCTCTGTAGAAATGAAAAATCACTCCCCCTCCCCGCTCTCCTGGCATGTCATTTCTATGCACCGGGAGAGCCGGCTGAGGTTTGTAAGGGAGGGCACGTAAGTTTTTATTACTTTTCTAAGAGGTCTAGGGGCTTGGGGGGAGAGGGGTAGGGGCTCCAGATGTTCTCTCAGGCTAGTCCCGAGAGAACATCTGGACAGTGGGCACTTTCTGGGGTGGGTGTGGACAGACCCCCAGAAACATCTGCGTTTTTTAAAATGCAGATGCTTCTGGGATAAAGGCATGTCTGGATCCAGCCATAGTTACCTCTACAAATGACCGGCTTACCTACTCACAATGCTGGTAGACTGCTCATGGAAACTGCATTGGAATAGGCTTCACAGGGCCTTCCACACAGCTGAATAAAATCTCACATTTTCTGCTTTGAACTGGGATATACGGCAGTGTGGATTCAGATAACCCACTTCAAAGCAGATATTGTGGGATTTTCCACCTTGATATTCTGGGTTATATGACTGTGTGGAAGGGCCCATAAAGAACTCAATCCAACCAGCAGCTCAATGCAGAAACTCCGTTCCCAGCAGGTAGCTTCCAGACTCTTTTTGAAGATGTCCAGCCTCTTTTTGCAAATGTACCTTTGTAGGTAAATTGTTCAATTGTTGAACTGTCTTCTTTAGTCACATATGAACCTCTACATTTAGTGAATCTTTAAAGTAAATATGACTTATCCATTTGTGATGTTAAAGGGAAAACAGATATGCCATTTGGATCATTATTGCTTTGAAGTTATTGCTCTTCATTCCAAGCAAAACTCCAGTGTTCTGGAAAATAGCCTACAACACAATATTTTCAAATAGCCAATTCTACCAAATTCACCAGTTGTGGAAGAATGAATGGGAGTGACACAAAAATCCGAAATTAAATTCAGGGAAATCGAGGCCAAAATCTGCATGGCTGCAAATGCCAACTTTCCAGGAAACCATGTTCAGATGAGTTCGAAGAGATGGTTCCTGTGGATGTTTTTGTTGCTCAGTTGAAGACCTAACTGCCTATCCAGGCATTTTCCTAATTGTTAACTCTGCCAGTTACTTCTGGGTTTTAAGTGTTGGAAAGAAATGCATAATGAGAAGGGCTGATGGCAATATCAGAGGCTCTTAGAATCATAGAATCATAGAGTTGGAAGAGACTTCATGGGCTATCCAGTCAAACTCCTACCAAGAAGCAGGAAAATTACATTCAAAGCACCCCTGACAGATGGCCATCCAGCCTCTGTATAAAGCATCCATCACACTCCAAAGCAGAGAGTCCCACTGCTGAAAAACTCACTCACACAGTTAGGAAGTTCTTTCTCATGTTCAGGTGGAATCTCCTTTCCTGCAATTTGAAGTCATTATTCCGTGTCCTAGTCTCCAGAGCAGCAGAAAACAATGACTTCTCCTCACATCTTTATACGTAGTCATCATGTCTCCTCTCAGCCTTCTCTTCTTCAGGCTAAACATGCCTGGCTCTTTTTAAGCCGCTCCTCGTAGGACTTGTTCTCCAGACCCTTGATCATTTTAGTCACCTCCCGCTGGACATATTCCAGCTTATCAACATCTCACTCAGAATTGGACATAGTATCCTAATTATGACAATCCCAGTATCAGTAGTAGTATGCCCCTCAATACCACGTTTTGGAGAGTGCAAGCAAGAGGATGCTCTTGCCCTCATTATGTCCTGCCTATGGGCGTCTCACAGGCATAACCTTGGCCAATGTGCAGATACAATGCTGGACTACTACATTAGCCTTTAGACTGACCCAGTGCAGCCATTCTTACATTCTGAAAGAAATGAAGCTAGGACTATACAACCGAACCTGCATTCATTTTCTAACTAGAATTGTGACTATTACTTTATATCCTTAGGCCAGGCAGACAATAAAACATTCAAACCAACATAAGGCAACAACCTTCAGCTTGAGTGGTACTCTTGTCCTGTTTATTTCAGTATTGATGTAATAAGAAGTCAGTTTAATTTGGCTCAGCAGAATAAATAAATTGCATGTTGGTTTAATGATCATCTAGACTTGAGAGTGCAATTAGCAGAAGTAAAATAATCTCCAAACATTCTAGTTAATTACTCACCCAAACGGATGTTTACTAATATGCATCGTAAGAATTGGAACCATTTTAGGAAAGTATTTTGGCCCCTATAGGGATGCAATTCCCTCTAACCTTTTTATTTTTAATTGAACTCGGGGAAGATTAAAGTCTTAAATACACATTTTATTTCTGTGCTTAGTGTTCACAAACTGTGTCCTTTTAATGTAAAACTGACATTGTGGCATTGCTTATTTGCCAAGAACAATATGACAACCAATAGAATTTTATTATAGTGGTAGGCTAAAAGGATTAAGGAAGTATGAAAATTCCTTTATATTTTAAAGTTTTATCATCATGGTTGGTGCACACAATCAGCATCTACACAGGGATGGCTCTTTTGTGTTATAAGAACAGAAAAATGTGAGAAAAATCTAATAAAATAAATTAAATTGGTGCTCCTTCAGTTGTGTGCCTGGGAGTGGACTGCAGGTAGCATGTCCATACAGAGGAGAAAGAGTTTATTTTAGTCCAGGTTCAGGTCAGGGGTGGAAACTATGCTGAAACTAGGTCCTTGTATGCCCAGCCCGGTAGAGTGGACTCAGCACTTTACCCGAGGCCTGGCCCTATGATCTGCTTTTTGCACAACCCCATGCCCAGCCCTCTCTAATTTGTGATCTTGCTTACCTTATTCCTGGTTTACTGAGGTTTGTTCTGATTCATTTTAATGTTGTGTTTATACTCTGTTGTTTTATTTGTTTAATTACATTGTTATAAGTTTATTATGTTTTTAAATATGTTTTTAGTTGGTAAACTACGTTGTGTTGGGCTTTGTCCTGCTTGTAAGCCACCCCGAGTCCCTTCGGGGAGATGGTGGCAGGATATAAAAATAAAGTTGTTGTTGTTGTTGTGCTGTCGCGCGCTGGGCCTATGACAATGTCTGTTTACAGGATGTGCTTTCTGTATGCCCAACGGGACGCCGGGGGTGCCTCAGCTAAAGGGTCCCATGGGTTTCCTAACACAAAGTTCTGTAGAGGCTCAAACTAGGTTCAACAAAGTTCTTTATTACGGCTTAAATCTTCGAACAAATGAATTTGCTTTCTAATCTTGAAAAACTAGTAGCTTTCTTGATCTGCCAACAAGGGACAGGCAACCGCTTGATAAACTGTTCCTATCTTCTTTAGAGAAACCTTCCGTCCCCTCCTTGGGCAATCTTTCTTTACCCTGCTGGCATGAGGCCCCAACTCCCGGCTCCAAGCTGCGTTATGGATAGCCCGAGTGGTCCCTTATCAGGCAATGGTTGCTGTAGATCTGCCAAGCTGGTGTCCTGTAGATTTGCCCCACAAAGGCCGTGGAGCCATTCCTTTTTTTTTCCAGCAAAAGCTGGCTGTATTCTACCAGCAAAGCTGTGGAACTGTATTCCACCAGCAAAGCTGTAGAGGTTTTCCTTTTTTCCCAACAAAAGCTGTAAGAAGTGAAGCTTTTTGCAGGTGGGACAGAAAAGCCCACACGTCCTGCTGTAAGGCTCCAAACTGTGAGACCGAAAAGTCCCCCTAGCCCTCCAAAACTGGGGAAAGGGGTGGATCTAAAGGCTCTAATGATGACTGATAGGTTGGTGGCCCTATGACTGCAACCTGGGGAAAGCTACCCAATTGCAAAATGCATGACCCAAATGGATTCATGCAAACTAACAGTGCAAGAAAAAGAAATTCAAATCTCCTGGCACAGCCGTGCCAGCACAGTTGTTGTTACCATTATTATTTTACTGACACAAAAACACAGTATGTCACGGCAAATGAGATCTATATGCTGGATTTCGTATCACAAAATCACAAGTCGAACACTTCCCAAGCGTCTAGGACTGAATTTCTGAATAATGCTCACAGATCCAAGTAAGGTTGCCTTTTGCAGTTGACAGATCGTGATTTTGTCAATGTTTATTGTTTCCAAATGTCAGCTGAGATCTTTTAGTACGGCACCCAGTGTGCCGATGACCACTGGGACCACCTGTACTGGCTTATCCCAGAGCCTTTGCAGCTGAGTTTTTCCTGTTGTTTTTCCTCAATGCGGTTGTCACCTGGTATGGTGATATTATTATTATTATTTATTTAATTCATTTGTATACCACTCTCTCTCAGCCCGTAGGCGACTCAGAGTGGTTTACAACCAAATCAGTATACAAAGTGCACAACATTAGCATTTAAAACAGTAACTATGGCAACTACATCAATATAACAATACATCAATACATCAATATAACATCAATACATCCATATAACTAATCCATCACGTCTCATCAGTAAAGTCATAATCCGATTTCCATGTCCATTATTCCAATATGGACAAGGAAATATCAATAATCCAAACTTTTTTTTCTTTTCCACAATTGTGTTGTCTGGTGTATTGTGTTCCAAAACTTTGTCAGTCTGGATTCAAAAGTCCACATTATTTTTGCATGATCATTTTCCACTACCTTTGCGGGTTTATGATCCCACCAATTCTTTATTGCTGGCAGGTGGTACTTGTGACATAAGTTCCAGTGAATCATTTGGGCCACAGAGTTGTGCCTCTGTTTATAGTCCGTCTGTGCAGTTTTCTTGCAACAGCTGAGGATATAATCCATGGTTTCATCAGCTTCTTTGCACAATCTGCATTTTGGGTCATCAGCAGATTTTTCAATTCTGGCCTTAATTGCATTTGTTCTGGTGGCTTTCTCCTGGGCTACAAGAATCAGGCCTTCTGTCTCCCATTTTTGAGCCATAACCCCAGGTCTTCTCCTTGTCAACTTTTCCTTCCATTTTGTCAAGGAACTGCCCATGCAATGCTTTGTTGTGCCAGCTGTCAGCTCTGGTTTCGATTGCAGTTTTCTTGTACTGGTTCTTTGTCTGATGTGCTTTGAGAAGTTTCCGATTATTGACTTCAATTATCATCATCATCATCATCACCATCAAATATAAGCAAAAGTTTTTTCTAGAAATGTTACTAGTAACCTCATTACAGGAAGCTTTCTCCCAGATAGAATGGGATAAAAAGCAGACATGGCTCCATTCTAAAGACCCTTTATATTGGAACCAAGGTAATTGAAAGCTCAAGTCAATAGAGGTATTGATCTTGACTGGTTTCCCTAGTTACAACTTAGAGAGAGATTTAAGCAAGATATGGAAGAACTGGTTAAAGATTTAAGAGGAAAAGCAATATATTTAGCATTGTACAGAATAACGATAACATAATCAAAAAAGTATAGAAATCTCTCCTGAAGTTGGAGACAGTAAATGAATTGGTAAAAGAATACATGATAAATGGATACAAAAGTTTGGTCATAATGTGCAATTAGATGTATGGAAAAAAGCGGGAAGTAAAGCTATATGATCTACTCTGTGTAATAATTTGAGAGAAAAAAAATAAAATGATGTATAAATGATACTTATCTACAAATACAGTGTCAAAACTGGTATCTCAAACCAGGCCCGTAGCCAGGATTTTGATTCGGGGGGGGGGGGGGGGTGTGAGTTTGATGCGGGGGGGGGGTGAGTTTGATTGGGGGGGCTGAGTCTGAGTGAAAGAGGGTCTACCCTAGCAAACCTTTTGTATTGTTACCCCAATATTCCCATGCATATGGGATATATTGAGTATGGTGATCAGATCATGATATGAATAAACATAACAGTTTAAATAATGCACCAGTAAGGTCTTCTCGCGGACCACCATGAGAATTTCGGGGGGGGGGGGGCTGAAGCCCCCAAGCCTCACCCCCCCCCCCCCCCCGGCTACATGCCTGTCTCAAACCATTGTTGACATTGTCAAGATAAGGAACTTCATTCCAAAGGCCGCCGGAATCAGCTTGCATCATGGCGATTTCAGCGGTGCATGTTGCGGGGCATGGGGAACCCGTCATTCCATGCCCCACATTGCCTGACTTACCCAAGTCACCATCCCACAGGGAGAAGTGTCAACTGCCCAGCTCCCCCCTCTCCCCATTGCTCCACCTTTCCTTTGAGCATTGATCTCCATCTGAAATACCTGTGCATTGTGTAATGGGAACTGGCGAGCTCCTTGCTTAAAGAGAAGGAAAAGTAGGGGATGCCACCGATTCTAACCCTATCTGATGAGGTCAAAGTCAGGTTCTTTTTCACATGATGTGGACATACAAGCAGGTGAAAAGGCATTGGTTTAGGAATTACCGTATATGCTAATTCAGAAAATTCTAAAAGAAGAATTTGTACTGTCTCCAGAACTGATTCTGTTGAGTATTATGGACAAACAATTGGACAACAAACAACAACATCTTTGATACAGGATAGCAGTAACAAGAATAAAATTTGCTTGGAACTCGATCAAAGGGCTGAATATGGAAGATTGGTGATCTAGGTTACAGATCTCACCAAGCTGACATGGTTACTTTGCTTGCTTTCTTCTAGGAACTAAATGCTTTTTTTATTTTGCGGGGTTTACGAATTTGCTGTGATTGACATTTAATGATTTAGTATTCTGTTTTATTTTTAAAATATTCTCCTTTAAGGAATTTGAAATAATTTTAATTCTGTAGATTGTTTGTTTTAAAAATAAAAACGCACATACGTTTGCTATTATTTTTATTTTATTTTTTAAAATAAATACTGGTTTTAATAACTTGTAAGCCATCTCTTGCATGACATGCACGTGTTTGTATATCAGTTGCTGGGTAGCATGAGATGGGACATCCATAGGGATACCAAGGTGCTTGTTTATAAAGCTATTGTCCTAACCCTGCTATATGCCTGCGAAACGTGGACAGTCTACAGACATCACATGTAACTCCTGGGACGATTCCATCAGTGCTGCCTACGGAAAATCCTGCAAATCTCTTGGGAAGACAGGCGGACAAACGTCAGTATGCTGAAAGAAGCAAATACCACCAGCATTGAAGCGATGGTCCTCCACCATCAACTCCGCTGGATCGGCCACATTGTCCGGATGCCTGACCACCGTCTCCCAAAGCAGTTGCTCTACTCTGAACTCAAGAATGGAAAAATGAATGTTGGCGGGCAGGAAAAGAGATTTAAAGATGGGCTCAAAGCCAACCTTAAAAACTCTGGCATAGACACTGAGAACTGGGAAGCCCTGGCCTTTGAGTGCTCCAGCTGGAGGTCAGCTGTTACCAGCAGTGCTGCGGAATTTGAAAAAGCATGAATGGAGGGAGAAGGAGAGAAATGTGCCAAGAGGAAGGGCATCAGGCCAACCCCGACCAAGACCGCCCTCACTGCGGGAGAAGATGCAGATCAAGAATAGGACTCCACAGTCACCTACGGACCCACCAGAACACTGATCCTGGAAGACTATCCTACTTGGCCAACGAGGGATCACCCAAGTAAGCATGAGATTGAGGATGTGTATTCTTCAGTTGGAATGCAGTTCAAGCGCATGTAGGTTAATCGAGAGCATTTGGGTTCCAGTTCCCTCTCTCCTGGGGATGGCCATCAAAAAAGAACTGGAGTTTCTGTTTCACAGCTGCTGCTTCTGTTGTAAGTAATTTTTTTTTGAGTCAAGGGTGAAGGGAGGGTAAGGGTTCATGGAAAGAGTGGTCGCAGTTGCTGTTGTGACTGCATCTCTGGCTCCAGGTCAAGGAGGCCCCACTCATAGCTGTTCAGTGCACAAAGCAGTGATTCAAAGGTGGTCAGCCTATCACTTCCAAGTGCTCTAGCCAACATAGACAAAATGAATTTGCAAATTGCCATCCTAAAACATCCAAAGGGTCATGACTGCCCACTCCAAAAGATTTTGAGTGTACTATTTGTCTATTATCCCTGCAATAGCTTCAAAGATTATGCACACAACCTAAGCACATGGCAAATGCATTTCTGTCACGGGCATAATGCCATTTCTAATGCCTCTAGATCTCTCCTGTGTTTGGTTCCATGTTCTAAAAAGCAAACTGTGGAATTCATATCTGGTGGAGATCCAGTTTTTAAAAAGAAAAAGACTGATTTTTTTTGAAGTTTAATGCATGCATAGTATTTCTTGTGTTTCCATGAGGCTAGCAAGGATTGTACACATAAAAAAGGAAATCTGCTGGTTTGAAAAACTATCATTTCAACTATTTTGTTTAGAAAAGAAGTCAGATGACATCCATGTGCCACGAATGGAAAAAAATACAATTACATTTTAAAATTCTAACTTTTTAAAACTATACTAGTCAACATAAAATGAAATGCTTAAAACAATCATTTGAAGTGAGTTTGATATACAAATGAAATTTGTTTCGAGGCCATTCTTTGCACGCATATAAGGCATGCCTTTGCTGTTTTGCTTTCAATTTTTTGCTTTGTGTCTCTCTTTTCTTCTTTAAAGAGTATGTAAATGCAATGTAAATATTATGCAAATAGCATCCATAGACAATTAATGTGCACTATTGTATCTGTTAATATCCTATAGGCAATGTCACATCAACCATCCATATTTTGCTTGATCTTTGTCAAAGGCAGTCTTGTTTTTTTCGTACTTTCTTTGCTTGCCATTTCAATCAATTGTGCCATCATAAGAGTGGATCTGGCCCAAGACATTTTGTTCCTGAGATGCAGAACAAGAGAGACTCCTTACTCCCATTCCCATTCCCTATACAGAAGCTAATCAGATGGACAATATCTCAATATCTCAGCTCAGGGTAAACTGTTAGATGGATGGATGGATGGATGGATGGATGGATAGATAGATAGATAGATAGATAGATAGATAGATAGACAGACTAGCTGTCCCCTGCCACACTTTGCTGTGGCCCAGTCTGTGTATATGTGTTTTGTGTATGTATATATGTGAGTATATATTTGTTTACTCCTAGGAGTACACCCCCCTTGTACGAAGGTCTGGCTATTTCCCTGTCACTCTACGAGTTCTCCCTTACAAATAATTCTGTTCCTTTATCTCATCCTGAGTTTTTAAATCATTTTATGTACATGCGGCCCACTCACTGTCATTATATTTGGGTTACCGTTTTTTTATGTTTTGTCTATATTGTTTATTATGCTTATATGTTTTGTACTTTAATGCTATGTTGTTTATTTTATTGTAATTTGTATTTTATTTTATTGTAATTTGTTGTTTGGGCTTGGCCTCATGTAAGCTGTCCTGAGTCCCCGTTGGGGGAGATGGTGGCGGGGTACAAATAAAGATGGTTTCGGCGGTGACCAGGGGAGCATTTGCACAGTTAAAACTTGTGTGCCAACTGCGCCTGTACCTTGGGAAGTCTGACTTGGCCACAGTAGTCCACGCTCTGGTTACATCCCGTATAGACTACTGCAACGCTCTCTACGTGGGGTTGCCTTAGAAGACTGTTCGGAAGCTTCAAATGGTCCAGCGTTCGGCAGCCAGGTTGCTAACAGGAGCGGCACTCAGGGGGCATACTACTCCTCTGTTGCACCAGCTCCACTGGCTGCCAGTTTGCTACCGGGCACAATTCAAAGTGCTGGCGTTAGCCTATAAAGCCCTAAACGGTTCTGGCCCTACTTACCTCTCCGAACGCATCTCCTCCTATGAACCGACTAGGACACTAAGATCATCTGGGGAGGCCCTGCTCTCTGTCCCGCCTGCATCACAGGCATGCATGGTGGGGACGAGAGACAGGGCCTTCTCAGTGGTGGCCCCTCGGCTGTGGAACGCCCTGCCTGCAGATATCAGATCGGCCCCCTCCATGCTGGCGTTTTGGAGGAAAGTGAAGACCTGGCTATTTGAACAAGAATTTGATTAAACAGTGTAATTGAACATAGGAATATGGAATAATGGATGATGAGACTGGATTCTGATTTTACTGTTGAGGCGCTAATGATTGTTATACTGATGTTTAATGATTTATGTTACAATTGTTTTTAATTGCCCTATACTTGTCTCGTGATGTTTTGTATCGATGTTGTTCACCGCTTTGAGTCTCCTGAGGGCTGAGAAAAGCGGTATATAATAAATAAATAAATAAATAAAGATGATGATGATGATGATTATATGTGTGTTTGCATATATATAGTTTTGTGCATGCGTTTTTTGGGTGGTTTCTTTTTTTTTTGTTTTTTAAGTCTCTTCTGCTGTTGTAGTAGAGTCTGTTGGCAATGCTGCAACTGGTAGTAGGAGTGGTAGAGGAGGGAAACGAGGCGCCCAGGTGTTTCTTTTGGACATACTCTCGAGTCTGGCTCTTTAAGGCTTCTGGGTTCTGACATCTGCTGTGTTTTGCAGTGTTTTTATGAGAGATGGTAACTTGTTGGCCTGATATGTGTATTGTGTCCAAATTTGGTGTCAATTCGTCCAGAGGTTTTTGAGTTACGTTAATCCCACAAATGATATATATACATCTGTCCTTCAAACATTTGTTCCTATTTCCTTTGCTTGGGATCTGACACCTTAGGGAGTTGCTGCACCCTTCCTAATTATGGCCCTCATTTACATTCTCTATGTAACTGGTTCACCCCACTTGCATTGATCTCAATGTGCATTGAAGCCCAGTAACACAATCACAACATTATTTATTTATTTATTGTTCGAATTTATATGCCGCCACTCCCCTGGGGCTCCGAGCGGCTTACAAGAACAGGCTAAAATCTAACACAATTTAAAAACAATTTAAAACAATTCAAAAACAATTTAATTATTGGTATAACCCTCAATCCCAATATATACTTTGAATTCAGGGAAACATGTGTACACAAAAACTTTCACCATATCAGAAATGGCATGGTGACTCTATGGTCAGTTGAAAGGTCTGCATTACACATTAAACTCTAGGAAAGGGTGCTTATTCTTATCTGGAATCTAAATATCTGGGTAGCCTTCATGACGTTACATTGTTTGTAATGTAATCAGTATCACATATAATCAGACACAACTGTCGGATTGCATTGTTTTGTATGCTTATTTATCCTCCCAGACCAGGCCCGTAGCCAGGATTTTGATTTGGGGGGGGGTGAGTTTGATTCGGGAGGCGGGGGTGGGGGCTGAGTCTGAGTGAGAGAGGATCTACCCTAGCAAACCTCATGTATCGTTATCCCAATATCCCCATGATTGAGCATGGTGATAAGATCATGATATGAATAAACATAACAGTTTAAATAATGTACCAGTAAGGCCTTCTCGTGGACCACCCTGAGAATTTGGGGGGGGGGTGAAGCCCCCCAAGCCCCCCCCCTCCCCTGCTACATGCCTGTCCCGGACCATTTCTCAATAAAGGATGAGATACCTCTTATCTTAGGCTAATTCTTTGGTTTAGCTTGGAGATATGAGTGCTATTCAGTGGTTCTCAACCTGTGGGTCCCCAGATGTTTTGGCCTTCAACTCCCAGAAGTCCTAACAGCTGGTAAACTGGCTGGGATTTCTGGGAGTTGTAGGCCAAAACTCCGGGGGACCCACTGGCTGAGAACCACTGTGCTATGTGTTTTTTCCCTTTCCATTTCACACATTCACACCGGCATCTGTGTGCTAGGAATTCCTTATTTTAGACTTTTAGTATAAAAGGCTTTCTGTATCCACAGAAAACTACACATTTGGAAAGCAGACTCAGGGTGGGAGATGTACTTACATGCTAATGAGTCTTAAGAACCTCTGGAAAATAGATCCCTTCCCATAGATTGGGGTTCCTGCTACTGTAGTCTGGGGGACTAGGCATTTCCTATGTAATACTGCTTGTATTTATAATTTTTCAATAAACAGCTTATGTATATCTATGGCTTTGTGTCAGCATGGATCTGTTTTGGCATGGTAACCTGATCAGGCTCTAACCAGGGCATGCCTAAAACTGCTATTAATTCCACCATGTGTATGGAAGGGGGAAAGTTGTCCGTGTCTGTTTTGATATTTAGCCAAGCAAACATTATCATTGAGCAAATCAGCCTTAGTTAGTGGCTCGCATAATCTAAACAAATAAAATACATCCAACAACCATCATAAACTATGCTGGCTAATACAATGAAATTCTCATATAGAATCATGGTGAAAGCAAAGGGCATGCATATCAGCTTGTTTAAGTGATTTCATCTTTTGCCTGATTTATTGCCATGGCAGAAAACTTCCCTGCACATCCTGCAGACTCTGAACATGTGCCTTTGTCAGTGCATGTGAGGTCACAGATATTGTCAAGGGCAATCTTTGTCAGTTATTGAAATGAGAACTAATTTGACCTAATCTAACTTGACAGACAAAATAGTTCATCGGTGAAATAAGCCAACTCCAGAAGCTGGTGTTAAAGATGAAGAGGATAAAATGCCTTACCATTTGATCTGCATGTAGGTCTTAATGATCTTGACTTTTTTAAAAAGTCCTATCTTTTCCTGCTTCCACACTTTTTGATTATAGATTGCCTATACAAAGTTTGCTACACAGCAAATAAATGTATTTCATTTATTACATTGAAACCTTTGTTGATAGTTAGTTAATATTATTTTCGGGAGCCCCCAGGGGCGCAGTGGGTTAAACCCCTGTGCCGCCAGGACTGAAGACCGACAGGTCGCAGGTTCGAATCCGGGGAGAGGCGGATGAGCTCCCTCTATCAGCTCCAGCTCCTCATGTGGGGACATGAGAGAAGCCTCCCACAAGGATGATAAAAACATCAAATCATCCAGGCATCCCCTGGGCAACGTCCTTGCAGACGGCCAATTCTCTCACACCAGGAGTCACTCCTGACACGACCAAAATAAAAATAAAAATATTATTTTTAACCAAAGCACATTGATGGTGATGTCATTGTTATGTTGCTGTTACATTGTGCACACACACACACACACTCAAACACACAATCTGATTCTTCAAGAAGGACTACCAAAACACATTGTCTGAAACCTTGGAATGCCAGTTGTATGGTCAGGTGGAAGATCCACTCTGCATACACTACAATGCCAGACACAATACCATAACTTGAAGAAAAAAGGCCATACATTTATTTAGTTGCAGTTGCAGAGAAGGACGGGCTGTGCCGTCACACCCAAACACTATAAAGTTAAAACTAAGATGTGCTTCTCTCTCTGGGTGAACCACGGGTGCCTTTCTTAGAAGCTCACAATTTTCAGCAACTGAGGCCACTCCAGATTTGAACATCAACAGAACATTTATTTTTCAAAGTTCTTGACAGACTTGGCACAGCTTATTGAAGTTACAAACAAAAACAGTCAATTTGGGAAACCATACAGATGTTCTTTCTTTCGCTTTTCCTTCAGTTACCGAGTTAACTTTTCCCCAATGGTAGAAAAATCCTGGGATCTTTTACCCTAACCCTGAGCTGTTATCTTTCAGAAAGAGCAGGTCTTCCCCTATCTAAGCTCAAGATTAGTTTTGGAGATGAAGTAATGGAGCCTTTCTCAATGGCAGAGAAATCTGAAGATATTCCCTGCCCCAGCACTGAGCTACTCTCCTTTAGAAAGAGCAGGTCTTTCTCTATCTGAGTTCAACGCCAGTTTCTAAGGCAAGAGGGTGACTTTAACCTTAGCCTCAACTCTCAAACTCAATCATACTCACAATGGCTTGTTCAAGCTGCCTAGCTTGGCCACCAGCACATCTGAGGCTTTTTCTATACTAAAGAAAGCAGGAGAGCCTTTCCAAAATGGAGATCTCATCCCCAGGAAAAAGGGCAGTCTCTAAACCAAAAGGATACTTTTTAAACCAATAGCTGCAAAAGGCTTGCAGGCTGGCTTCCAGCCTCTGTTAATAATAACTTTCAGGGTGCTGCTAAGACTGCAGCAACCCTGGGGAAAAAGCAAAAGGGTGCTATTTCAAGCAACTAAAGGGCAAAGCAAACCAAGCTCCTGGAAGACAGAACACAGGCCCTCCACATGGATCTGGATCCAGGCCCTGACCAACGTGTCAATTGACTGATGAGCTTGCTGATTCCAACAAGGTTGTGGACCCAAAAGGAATGGCCTGAGAACTGCGTAGCCTTGATCTGTTAGGCCTCTTTCACACAGCTTCCCACATTTTCTGCTTTGAATTGGAATACATGGCAGTGCGGACTCAGATAACCCAGTTCAAAGCAGATATTGTGGAATTTTCAAACTTGGTATTGGGGGTTACATGGCTGTTTAGAAGGGCTCTCAGCAGGGGTGGCTCAACTATTATGCAAAGTAAGCATTCTCAGTACAGTTGATTTTGCCCAGGGGCGCTCTTGAGGCGCTGTTGGAGGAAAATAGACCTTGACATATGCAAGTTGTAGTTACTGGGATGTATAGTTCACCTAAAATCAAAGAGCATTCTGAACTCCACCAATGATGGAATTGAACCAAATATGGCACACAGAACTCCCATGACGAATAGAGTAGATATATCAATGATTGGTTGGGGGGGGGGGGGGCGCCAAAATACTGTTTGCTTACCATTGAAAATTACCTCTGGCCCTCAGTCACCAGAGGCATGGAAATCAACTGTTCCAGCTTGGCAATGCCACCTCTGAACCACACACCTTGAGTCTCCTAATGGGACCAAG
Organism: Anolis sagrei; assembly: GCF_037176765.1. NCBI lineage: Eukaryota > Metazoa > Chordata > Lepidosauria > Squamata > Anolidae > Anolis > Anolis sagrei. The sequence goes on from NC_090021.1 coordinate 150,811,518, forward strand.
CCAATACCTGGAATGCACAAGTCCCCCAACTCTGGTTCTGTTCTTGTTGTGTGCCTTTAAGTCATTTGCAACTTATGGCCACAAAAGGTGGATCTATCATGGGGCTTCCTTGGGGTGTGTCTGTGCTCAATAATAGCATAATCAGATCACAATTCAGGCATATCTAGTTTTCTGATATTTGCACAAGCCTGCTTCCATCTCTCTCCCCGGTTTCTCTTTCTCTCTTATCTGTCTGCAATAACAGACAGTGAAATAGGTTAAAATAATCTCACCCCAATCACTGCTGAGTGAGTTGAATTTTCTGTACTCTCTCTATCTTACCTGTAAAGAATGAATATGTTCTATAAAAGGTAAATGTTGAATGCCATGCTGTTGAGTTATTGGTCACGAAATAAACAAAATGCTTGCCCTTGGGATATGAGCTTTCCCACTTGTAATATATTTTCTAAAAACCCAGTGTGTCCATAATTTGTGAATGTCTCTATACTCAGGATTATTGCTACTTCTTTAGCTTGGTTCAAGATTTCTAAGCAAACTCATAATGTCGTTACAAATATCCATCTTGCTGTTTGTACCCCTGGCTCTGTATCCTCATCATGCTCTGAGCACTTCTGCCATAGGTCATATGGACAGTTCATCCCATAAAAAAACCAAACTGCTGCTAATAAACTTTCCATTGTGGTCCTTGGATGCCCTCTATTACCATAGCACCTTGCTATTATTAAGGTTTGCAACAGCTCCATGCTGCCATTGCAATTTGAAGGAAGTGACCCAAGGCACAGGAAGGTTAAAAAAACCTCTAAGCAGATCTAGTGAAGTTTGCTAGAGCATAAACGTGAAATCATAGTGGGAAAAAATAGAATCCATCTGTGAAAATAAGGCCTCTTCTACACAGTGGAATAAAATCCACATTATCTGCTTTGAACTGGATTATATTTATTATTATTTATTTATTTACAGTATTTGTATACCACCCTTCTCAACCCCAAAGGGAAACGTGCTTGCTCCATCCATGTTCAGCATTTACACAAATGACCAGGCACTGCCAGAAGGGACAGAGAGTTTCATCTATGCTGATGATCGTGCCATTACTGCTCAAGCAGGGAGCTTTGAGATGGCTGAACAGAAACTCTCCGAAGCTCTAGGTGCTCTTACTGCCTATTACAGGGAAAACCAACGGATCCCTAATCCACCTAAAACACAGACATGTGCCTTTCACCTTAAGAACAGACAAGCATCCCGAGCTCTGAGGATCACCTGGGAAGGAATTGTTGGTTTAGCTGGAGATAATAATAACTTTATTTTTATACCCCACTACAACCCTCAAGCCCCCCCCCCCCCCCCCGGCTACATGCCTGCTAGGAACGACTGTATATTCCCTGATCCCGCCACACTTAGCACTTAATATTTATCCAAAGAACTGTTTTTAAAATGTGTACCATGATTGTAATGTTTTTTGATGTTTGTTGTTGATTTATTTTATTGTGTGCTTTTAATCTGCATTTTTGGGCTTGTCCCTTGTAAGCCTTCCCGAGTTCCTTTAGGGAGATTGTAGTGGGGTATAAAAATAAAGTTATTATTATCTCCAGCTAAACCAACTCCAGCATACACCTACATCTTCTTTATTAAGAAGTCCAGAGGAGACCCCGCTATCAATTGGTTCCCTATTTTGAGCCTGTTCCAAATTGTCTATAATATTCTTAAAATAAGGTGCCATGAATGGAATGTATGACTATTACAGAATATAGTGGGACTATTACTTCACTTGACTTGGAAACCGTGCTCTTATTAATGCAGGCTAAAATAACATTCTCCTTCTGTTTATGATCTGTCAAGTGCCTCTGTATCTATGGATCCTGATTTCATGGATTCAACTATACATGAGTTGAAAATATATCTTTTTAAAATTCTTAAAGCCAACCCTTGATTTTGCCATCTATGTAAATAAAAATCTAATGTTCGTTTGTGGGATTAACATAACTCAAAAACTACTGGACGAATTGACACCAAATTTGGCCACAAGACACCTACTAATCCAAGGAGTGACCATCACTAAAAAAATGATTTTGTCATTTGGGAGTTGTAGTTGCTAGGATTTAGAGTTTAGTTACAATCAAAGAGCATTCTGAACTCCACCAATGATGGAATTGAACCAAACGTGGCCAGCAGAAAACACTAGAAGGGTTTGGTGGGTTTTGGAGTTGTAGTTCACCTACATTCAGAGAACACTGTGGACTCAAACAATGATGGATCTGGACCAAACTTGGCACGAATATTCCATATGCCCAAATATGAACACAGATGGAGTTTGGGGGAAATAGACCTTGACATTTGAAAATTGTAGTTACTGGGAATTATAGTTCACCTACAATCAAAGAGCATGCTGAACCCTACCAATGTCAGAACTGGGAAAAACTTCCAACACAGAACCTTCATGACCAACAGAAAATACTTAAGGCCATCCCGTCCAACTCCCTTCACCAGGGCAAGAAAACGTAATCAAAGCCCTCCTGATAAAGAGCCACCCAGCTGTCGATATAGATAGATAGATATGATTCACACATACACAGATATAGTATCATAGATTTGAAAGGGACCCCTAAACAGAGGCAAAGAAACAGCAAGAAATACTGTTTACCCACAAGCATAAAGACATTACATATATTAGTAATCAACACTTTCTCATTACTTTATTTCCCAGATCACCAGACTGGGCCACAGCAACACGTAGCAGGGGATGGCAAGTTTTATATAAAAGGAATTCCATTTTACCACACTATTGTATGGAGCCCCCGGTGGCGCAGTGGGTTAAAGCACTGAGCTGCTGAGCTTGTTGATCGAAAGGTCGCAGGTTCGATTCTGGGGAGCGGCGTGAGCTTCCACTGTCAGCCCCAGGTTCTGCCAACCTAGCAGTTCGAAAACATGCAAATGTGAGTAGATCAATAGGTACCGCTCCGGCGGGAAGGTAACGGCGCTCCATGCAGTCATGCCGGCCACATGACCTTGGAGGTGTCTACGGACAACGCTGGCTCTTCGGCTTAGAAATGGAGATGAGCACCACACCTCAGAGTCAGACATGACTGGACTTAATGTCAGGGGACTACCTTTACCTTTACCTACACTATTGTATATAATGAGGCTTGTGCATCCAGGGATTTTGGCATCCTAAATCCAAGACCCAGCAGATACCAAAGGCATATTCTGTGCACATTCCCTATGAAAACAGATAGAATAAACTTAATTTTCCTTCTATACACTAATTTTTATTGCAACCCCACTATGATGTTATTAACTACAGATGATTTCTGGCCATATATTCAAGCCCTTCTATACTGCCATATAATCCGCATTATCTGCTTTGAACTGAGTTATGTGATCCTACACTGCCATATAAACCAGTTTAAAGTGGATATTCTGTATTTCATATGGCAGTGTAGATGGTGCCCCAGTCAGAGATGATCTGCAATATCACCTAAAGCCCCTGATCCATTTCATACACTCTTCCCGACCACCCTTTTTCATATGGGGAAAGAGCCAGCTGAAGCCAGTCACTTTGAACAATTCATTTCAGATTCAAATTCCAGCGAGTGCTTTTGGAAGCTTCTGCAATATCAGAGGAGGGCTGTTGCAAGTTGTCTGTTATTTTGTTACTAATTCCAGCCCGGCCAGATGTTTGACCTCAAGGCAAGGTGTGAGATGCTTCTGAATACCAAATGTCTTTCTTGTACATTATCTTGTTAACTAAACTGACGTGCAAGTTCCATGTATGTGTTGTGTGCATGCGCACACATGCCTGCCTACCTGCATAAGTTTGTTAAATATATATCTTCAATTATACTTCTACTTGCTCTGTCATGCAGACCTCATAGGACTTGAGCAAAAGAACCCTCAAGAAGGATAATCAACCTAATAAATAATAATAAATAATAATAATAATAATAATAATAATAATAATAATAATATCCAGCTTTATCTCAAAGTGATGTAACATCAAAGTGGCTTAACATCTGGAGTCCTAAATTCAGTTAAAATTGCATGCTGAAAATAATTACCATGGAAGATAAAATTTAGAGAAAGATATCAAGTGAATGACTCCAGTCCAACCTAAGAACCAGATTTGATTAATAAAAGCAGTACTTCTGACGCCTATTTTACACTGCCGTATATCCAGATTATCAAATCAGATAATCCACATTATCTGCTTTGAACTGGATTACATGAGTCTACACTGCTATACAATCCAGTTCAAAGCAGATAATCTGGATTTTATATGGCAGTGAAGAAGGGGCCTAAGATAGGAAAGATAGTTTGTATGTACTATAAATACCATGTTGGTATTTGTACTATTTGTATTGTTACTGCAGTTTAAGAAAGAAAAGTCTTCCAGTTGGAACAAACAGCTTTGTGTCTTTGTGTGACCACTTCACAAAGAGTACAAATACGAACATGGTATTTGTTTGGAGGAAGGAGGAGATATAAATACATTTAATTGCTCCTCACTCCCAATAGTCAATGTGTTCTTTTTAAAGTGCAGATGTCTTATTATTGCATTATGCCAAAAGGAACAAAGTGTTGACCCTTCACAGCATTGTACAATTATATAAATGCAGCCACTAACTGTTGTGTTGTGATGAACACGGATTCCAGCTAGACTGCTGTGTCATTTTGAGAAAGAGAGATTTCACATTGCAGTGTTTCTTACAATCCCAACTCACCAGACAGCCAACAAATGAGATGTCTTGTGTGCTTTTCTTCTAGCGGGTAGATTTCTTAAGCAGAGTTATATCACTAGAGGAAATGCTTTTCTGTCACAGGTGTCTTCTAAATGTAGTGTTCTCTTATTTCATACCAAGAGATTGCTTTATAGTTTACATAAAGACACAGTATGATAAAGAGCGCTCCACAGCTCATGAGGACCATCTCTGAGGAACCTCCTGGTATAACAGTGGTGCTACTGGTGTGGAATTGTTTGCAATTGTTTGAGCTTTAATGAATAGCAGTTATACAATCTGGTGCATCAACTGTGAGATTTTTTGACAGAGGTATGAACACACCTGGGAACATGGGAACATCTGTTGGAGTAGCATCTGTATAGTACGTGGCGCACTGGTGGTTAGGAAAGAAGCTTTCTCATGCAAAAAGAGTGAGTTGAGATCTAGGCCAAACAGGCTGCAATAAAAGAACAGACACATATGTTCTAAATAAGATAAAAGTATGGTTTATTTGACTCTTGCAGGCTGTTACCTTATATACAGTTCCCCACTATACTTCTATGAACTTACACCATGGGAATTGTGGTGTTATGGAAGTTCTGTTTGCATTATTACATGTGTGATTCCACCTCCACCCTCTCCAATCCCTCTCCAATGCCAGAGATACAGCTTAATGGAGTAACATTAGAAAATGTTGACCATTTCCGCTACCTTGGCAGTCACCTCTCCACCAAAGTCAACACTGAAATACAACACTGCCTGAGCTCTGCGAGTGCAGCATTTTTCTGAATGAAGCAGAGAGTGCTTGAGGATCGGGACATTATTATTATTATTATTATTATTATTATTATTATTAAACTTTATTTGTACCCCGCTAGCATCTCCCGAAGGATTCGATGCGGCTTACACAGGCAGAGGCCTCAACAACACAACATAACAATACAATCTAAGCAAATCAAACAATTAAAACAGAATAAAGCAAAAAAAAAACAACAGGCACAATACACTAAACACAATAAAACTGGGCCGGGCCGGAAGGTGGGTACAAGATTAAAAGTGCTGATGTGACAGGAGGTGTATAAAGGGCTTCTAGGGCAAGTGCGATGTGCAGTGTGCAGCAATCATTGGTTCTGATAAAGTGCTTATGGGACTTGGTAGTGGAGATTTCCTAATCTGGGAAGGCGCATCGGAAAAGCCAGGTCTTCAAGTTCTTTCTGAAGACAGCCAATGTAGGGGCCTGTCTAAGGTCTTTGGGGAGGGTGTTCCAGAGTTGGGGGGTCACCACAGAAAAGGCCCTGTCCCACGTCCCCACCAAGCGCACTTGCGACGCCGGTGGGATCACGAGCAGGGCCTCTCCAGATGACCAAAGTGAAAGTGTGGGTTCGTAGATGGAAATGCGGTCACGCAGGTAGGCTGGTCCCAAACCGTTCAGGGCTTTGTAGGTAAGCACCTGCACCTTAAATTGGGCTTGGAATATAAACGGCAGCCAGTGGAGCTCCTTGAACAGGAGGGTTGACCTCTCTCTGTAAGGGGCCCCAGTTAGCATTCTGGCTGCTGATCGTTGGACCAGTTGGAGCTTCCGAGCCGTCTTCAAGGGCAGCCCCACGTAGAGCACATTGCAGTAGTCCAATCTAATTGCAGTAGTCCATCCGTAGGGATACCAAGGTACTTGTTTATAAAGCTATTGTCCTCCCAACGCTGCTATATGCCTGTGAAACATGGACTGTCTACAGACGTCACATACAACTCCTGGAACAATTCCATCAGCGCTGCCTCCGGAAAATCCTGCAAATCTCTGAGGAAGACAGGCAGACAAGCATTGAAGCGATGGTCCTCCACCATCAACTCCACTGGAGCGGCCACGTTGTCCGGATGCCCAACCACCATCTCCCAAAGCAGTTGCTCTACTCCGAACTCAAGAACAGAAAACAGAATGTTGGTGGGCAGGAAAAGAGATTTAAAGATGGCCTCAAAGCCAACTTTAAGAACTCTGGCATAGACACTGAGAACTGGGAAACCTTGGCACTTGAGCGCTCCAGCTGGAGGTCAGCTGTGACCAGCAGTGCTGTAGAATTTGGAGAGGCACGAATGGAGGGTGAAAGAGAGAAATGTGCCAAGAGGAAGGCGTGTCAAGCCAGCCCCGACTGGGACCGCCTTCCGCATGGAAACCAATGCCCTCACTGTGGGAGAACATGCAGATCACGAATAGGGCTCCACAGTCACCTACGGACCCACCAGAATACTGATCCTGGAAGACTATCCTACTTGGCCAACAAGGGATCACCTGAGTAAGTCCACCTCCAGCCCTGGAAACCCCCTCTGTGTGTTACTGGTGGGAAGGAGTAAAGTGTATGGAAGAACCAGTCCCTAACAGCTCTTTGCTCCCTCTGCCATTCAAGTCATTAGCATGCACATCTAAAGTAGAGAAGCCTAGATGTAGAGATATCTCTGTATGTAGGTTGCTCTTGGTCCTGAACCTCTATATATGCCTATTTAATTCCATTCATCTCCAATAATAGCAATTCTGCTTTAACTGTATGTGCCTGCCTCCTGAAAAGGCAACAGCCAGTGCCTCCTGCATCCCTTTCTAAGCATGTGTGAACAGCAAAACACAACAGAATAGGGGAAGCAGCTGTTACGTCATCTTCCTCAGATACCTTCCAGCTTAGTAAAAATGTGGATCTGTAAATTTAGCCACTACATTGAAAATCATAAGAAAGTGGGGCCTTGTGAAATAAATATTATTCCTTGATATAGGTTAGAAAAAGCCTTCAGAAGGTTCAAAATGTTTTTTGTGTATTTATGCAAGGATTCCATGTTGAATAAAAAGTTGTACTGCTCCATTATCTGGGCAGAGGCCACCAGGGGGTGCTGGAGAGAGAATAATAGTGCTTTTTATAGGGGAGCGGGAGTGTGTTGAAGGAATAAAACGATTTCCCCTATTTTCATGTTATTCCCCCCAGCCATGTCCCTTCTGTGGAAACAACCCTCATTTATGATATGGGATGCTGGTAGCGGGAATAACCAACAAAAATGGGGGAAATAGTTTTCCTCCTTTAACTCCCCATAAAATGGACTATCCTTCTCTCTCTACCACCCCCTTGTGGCCTCCGCCCAGATAACGGAACACTACCAAAAAGTTTACTGAAACATAGTGGATTTGGGGAGATTGTCCTTCTAAAATAATCTTTTGAATTTAAACAAGGGCCCTGGTATCCTTTCAAGACATTGCAGAGGGTGACATTATTAGGAAATGCTTTTCACCACTCTTTCAAATGACCCTGCTTTCTGTATATAATACAACTGGTCACAGTGGCATACATTTTCAACCGTACTCAGTAGTGTTGCATTTAAGTTGCAAAAATTCATTCTTTTTTTTTGAAAAACAATGAACCAGCCAGTGGTACTACTTTTTTTGTCCGTATCCAGACAAATATGTTCACAGAGAATAATACAAATTGTCAAATGTGCCATCACAATCACAACAAAGGCTTTCAGACATTTGATTCCTTTTGTTCCTCCAGTTTTGAATCCTGGTTCTCTACTACAAATATTCCAAATGTTTTGGAGTAGAAGTAGATCACTCCACATGGGAATGCAAGTTAGGGATTAGTGAACTAGAGAGGACATTCAAGCCTAATATGCATCCCTGTGTATTGGAAGCAGCAGAAGGAACAGCCTCTCCATCTTTAAATACCAGAAGGGATTATATTTAAAAGATGGAGCCAGTTTGTTTTCTGCTGGAGGCTAGAACATGAACCAATTGATTGCAAGGAAAGAGATTCCGTTTAAAAGAGTTTCTTTACCAAAGTACGGTTTAACAGCAGAATAGATTGTTTTCTCTGCTTTCTCTGGAGGTCTTTAAACTAAATTTGGATGGGTAGGTATTATTGCATGGGAAGAGTTTGGACGTGATGGTTCTTTCAGAACCCTCCTACCCAGGCCATAAGATAGGGAATAAATTGGGATAAAAGGGGTGGGTGATTAAATGACGTTTAAAGGAAATGCGCACTGATTTAAATTCACAGCTCAAAAACATGTGCTAAAAAAGTGTGCTTAAAACTCAACTTTGGCCGAAAATTGTGCATATTTACATGACTATATATCCCTGCAGTCAAGGAAAGCACATGACTTCATTCCTATATGCTGGTGTGGACTGCTGCAGTGCATGTCCACATTTGAAAATCCTGATCAGAGCTGTAAACAAATGGAATCACAGACACACAGATAGCTAAATGGAAGCACAACTGGAAAGCAATTACATTGAGGGCTCTCTGCAACCATTCCTTTGTTTTGATGTTTATGAAATTAAACAGAGCTTGAATTTACAGTAAGGTGAGAAGAGATAATAAGAAACCTGCTTGTGTGTGCATTTATGTATCTGCAAATGTCCACATTTGAAAATCCTGATCAGAGCTGTAAACAAATGGAATCACAGACACACAGATAGCTAAATGGAAGCACAACTGGAAAGCAATTACAATGAGGGCTCTCCGCAACTATTCCTTTGTTTTGATGTTTATAAAATTAAACAGAGCTTGAATTTACAGTAAGATGAGGAGAGATAATAAAAAAATCTGCTTGTGTGTGCATTTATGTATCTGCATAAGTGCATATAAGGTCCAGAACTTCTTAGAGAGTCAATTTTAAAAAAGAAAACAAATTTCTGTGGGATGTCCCCCATCTAAAATCCACTACAAATGGAGGTGTCAAGATGGCGAGGGGCCATTTACCGAGTCTGACAGGTCCGTGTTCGGACTTGTTGTCAAGTCCCACAATTTTATGTCCCACTTATTTATCCCAGATAATGAGGCTGCTTAGAAGCGCCCTCAGTTTCTTTCAAGTGTAAGATTTAATGATTGGGTGATATCCTCCATCCAAATCAGAAAACGAAAATATCATGCTACGTTACATCTTTGCTTTCCTTCAGAAAGCTAGACATTATCAAAATAAGTTTTAACACTGATAACTAAACTACCAATCAAGTGTTCTAAATCCCTAAAACAGAAAATGATGGGTATGGAAATGTTTTTTTCCTCTAAAATCTCAAACTCATTACTATTATGTCTCTCATACGATGAATCCTTTGAAGTCAAGTATATTATTTGCATCACACACACGTGCTTTGCTTACACAAACACTTTTGCGGCATATACCGCTGGGGAGAATCCATGTCTGACCTCAGGTCTGTTAGTCAGCAGATATGAGCAGCATGAATCACTACTGTTAGAGATATAGTAAACTGATAATAAAAATACTGGCAAATGAATTTCAAATGTAGCACTCTTTTGAAATGTGTCCATGGAAAATTGCACTTTTGGAATTCTGCAGATTCCTGCACTTGCGTGATCCCATCTGTGTATATTAGTTACAACTCAGCCCCAAACAGTTGGATTTCATTACTATCAACTGGGCTTTATCATTTTCCTTTGTTGGGATGCACATCTATTATTTACTTATTTGTTTGCCAGAAAGGCAAAGTGACTGCACTTTGTCCTTACTGCTGTTTGGCACACACAAGGTGTGGTTAGTGCCATACAGAAGACAGGAGCTGCAAAGTCCCCGGGAAAGTGCTTGCAGTCTGACAAACGCAGGGGAGAAAGGAAGCAGGGGCTGTGTATCCTCAGCAGCAGAAGAGCTGGCAGAAAAGACTATGTTAGAATTTAAGGGGTGGATTACGGTCGCATGAAGAACAATGAAGGGAAATTACAATTTCTGTAGTACAACTATACATTTTAAACTTTGTTCCATTTTATTTTATTAGCCTCTTTGGGTCACATTTTTGGGAGAAAGGCATGTTATATATCAAACCAAGAAATGCATTAATATTATATTTTAATTCATGTTCCTTCAGTATTGATAGAACTAGAATAAAACTGACTGATAGAAATGCATGGTTTGGAAGGGAATAACCACAGGCAGACATACATTTTCCCCCCGTGTTCTTGCAAAATAGTTTCCTGGTTACCTGTATCATACATAACTTTATGATGTCGGCAAAAATTGAAGCAACAATAATCCAGCTTTTGTAAAACAGAGACAATCATCCGAGTTGCTCCTACAAATTTCTGGGAAATGTAATTTAGGGAAGCCGAAGCCCTCTTTAGTTAAGAATTCCAAAGGCTCTGCCCTGAACGACATTTCCCAGAATTCTGCAAGGGCAGATCAGACAATTTGTAGAAACTTGGGGAAAAGTCCTTAAAGCTTTTTACAGGGACACCAGATTCCACAAAACACACATAGAAGAAATGAAAAATAAACATCTGGTATATTAGGTAATTCCAGAGATCTTACCTTAAATTATTGTTCCATTCATTTTCATTAGTAAAGTTTTCATTCGTGTTTCTGCTCATTTATTACACGTTCATGTACTATTTGTTCATTGGTCATGTCAGGAGCGACTTGAGAAACTGCAAGTCGCTTCTGGTATGAGAGAATTGGCTGTCTGCAAGGACGTTGCCCAGGGGACGCCCGGATGATTTGATGTTTTTATCATCCTTGTGGAAGGCTTCTCTCATGTCCCCGCATGAAGAGCTGGAGCTGATAGAGGGAGCTCATCTGCCTCTCCCCAGATTCAAACCTGCAACCTGTCGGTCTTCAGTCCTGCTGGCACGGGGGTTTAATATTCATTTTTTCCATTTTTTTAATAAACCACCCCCTCCCCTGGCCTGTGGCAGTAGTCACATTGAAACTGGCTTTGTTTTTTTCTTACCCCCCCCCCCCTCCATTTCTAAGAATTCCATTGAATTTTGGGGGGAAACTGAATGAATCCCCTTCCAAAGCCTATTTTGAGAAAATCAAATGACAGCTTCCAGTAGGCCTTTGTCAAAACCAGCTATCAAGTTAAGCTAGTTTTCCTTATTTGAAATAAGGAATTATTGCATATGAAGCAAAAAAAAAACAAAAACCAATCCATTCAGGCTCCTTCTACACTGCCCTATATCCCAGGATCTGATCCCAGATTATTATTTTTATCCCAGATTATCTGGCAGTTCAGATTTGTATAATTCAGTTCAAAGCAGATAATCCGGGATCAGATTCTGGAATATAGAGCATTGGAGATCCAGCCTTAGATTCCTATGTGTCCATTCTTAAGAAAATGTTTGAAATCTGAACTTTATATGCCTCGTTTAGTTCAAATTTTCATATCCTCCCCTAAAAGATATTCATCGTGAGACCATCTTCACTTCTGCATTTATAGAAGATCTTATGTGTACATGCAACTTTCCAAATACCAGACATGAAATTTCACAAATCATAAATCTAGATAGAATTTTCATCTCAAACTGCTATATATTCTGCACCACACTGGGCTGTCGAATCTTCAAGACTTTTATGACTGGAAATAACTTCTGAGCTCAGAGATCTTTGCTATTTTTTCTTCTGCTCTTGTTTAGGAATGGATGAAGATGCTAATCAGTTCTTCTTTGATAGGAACGTACACATATTTCTTCATAAAGAAGCCAGAAAGAAGTTTTTTTCTTGTTAAAAGAATGCAAGAAGGAGAAAACAAATCTGAAAGTTTTGTCTGTTTTTCTTATGTGCAATCAGTATATGAAAGCAAGATAGAAAAGGGGAAGGGAACAGAAGGAGAGTAAAGCTTTAGACAAGACTGGTTGTTTTCTACTTGTGGCAATCTAAATGCATGCATGTAACTCACATGATTATTGTGTGTTTGATATTTAACACATGAATGTTTGGTCTACATTCACTCAATTTTTTGTGTATCAGAAGTTACTTGAGAAACTGCAAGTCGCTTCTGGTGTGAGGGAATTGGCCGTCTGCAAGGACGTTGCCCAGGGGATGCCTGGATGATTTGATGTTTTATCATTCTTGTAGGAGGCTTCTCTCATGTCCCCGCATGGGGAGCTGGAGCTGACAGAGGGAGCTCATTCATGCTCTCCCTGGATTTGAACCTATGACCTGTCGGTCTTCAGTCCTGCCGGCACAGGGATTTAACCCACTGCACCACCGAGGGATCCTATATCAATGCAAATGTAAGATGTTTCACTTCACAAAAAATCTTAGGCCCCTTCTACACTGCCATATAAAATCCAGATCTGCTTTGAACTGGATTATATGGCAGTGTAGACTCAGATAATCTAGTTCAAAGCAGATAATCTGGATTATCTGATTTGATAATCTTGATTATATGGCAGTGTAGACGGGTCCTTACTTTAAAGATATTTTGCACAGTGGTTATTCATAAACATAACATTCAAGTCCATTCTATATATTTCTTTACAGGATTGGGGTATCATTGTCGGGACCAAGCCGAAAAAAATAAAACCTATCTGAAAGGGTTCATGATAAATTAGAATTTGGGGAAGGCTGTTATCAGTTTTTGATCTAAGTTAGGAAGCAACTTGGAGAACCTGGGGTTCACTTACCCTTAGGTAATATTTGGGTAAAGTGAAAAATGGGGGGAAGGAGAGAAAGTAATGAACAAACTGAATAAGAAAAGCACTTGTTATATAAAACCAATCCACATCCTTCACTAATGCATGTGCAGTTCACCTGTAAACCAATTACAGAGCTTGCTCATGCATATGATTTGTATTTTTTAAACCTATATAAGCATATAGCTCTCAAATATTTGGAGCTTGATATTTGCCTTAAGTGCCTTTGGCCTTTATTGCACAGTAAACAATAAACAAACAATCAGTAATTTCAAAAAGAATACCACGAACAAGCCTTAAGTGCCCTGGAAGGTGTGATGTCTGTCTGTCTGTCTATCTATCTATCTATCTATCTATCTATCTATCTATCTATCTATCTATCTATCTATCTATCTATCTATCTATCAATGCTCTGTGCATAATGGGTACCTTAAAAACAAAAGAACCAAAGAACGAAATCACACCAAATTTGGCAACAAAACGTCTCACAATACAAGGAGGACCATCACTCAAAAAATTATGATTTTGTCTTTTGGGAGTTGTAGTTGCTGGGATTTATAGTTCACCTACAATCAAAGAGCATTCTGAACTCCACCAATGATGGAATTGAACCAAATTTGGCACACAGGACTCCCATGACCAACAGAAAATACTGGAAGGGTTTGGTGGGCATTGACCTTGAGTTTGGGAGTTGTAGTTCGCCTACATCCAGAGAGCACTATGGACTCAAACAATGATGAATCTGGACCAAACTTGGCACAAGCACTCAATATGCCTAAATATGAACACAGATAGAGTTTGGGGGAAATAGACCTTGACATTTTGGAGTTGTAGTCACTGGGATTCACAGTTCACCTACAATCAAAGAGCATTCTGAACCCCACGAATGACAGAATCAGGGCAAACTTCCCACACAGAACCCCCATCACCAAGAGAAAATATTTAAGGCCATCAGGGCAAGAAAACGTAATCAAAGCCCTCCTGACAAAGAGCCATCCAGCCATAGATAGATAGATAGATATGATTCACACACACAGAGATATAGTATCATAGATTTGAAAGGGACCCTTAAAGAAGGACAATGATATGTTACATGTTCCAGGGTGGGCAAACCAGACACTCTCCACATCAACACTGACAACGAAACAGCAAGAAATACTATTTACCCACAAGCATAAAGAAATGACATATTTTAGAAACCAACACTTTCTCATTACTTTATTTTCCAGATCAACAGACCGGGCCACAGCAACGCATGGCAGGGGACAGCTAGTGTATGCAATAAAACAAGAGATCATAACTACTGGAAGCCCAATCTGACTAGCAAATCCCCAATGGAAAGTACAGCTATTACTGATATCAGTTTAACTAATAAGGTAAACTGATTTTTAAAAATAATGGAGCTATAAAATGGAAGTGTAATAGACTGATTGAACCAACTACTTATTGGATGTCTGAAGGAACACTTATACTGATCGTTCCATTTGTTTGTTTGTTTGTTTACACCATTTCTACCCCGCTTTTTTACACCTCGGTGGCTTTAAAACACAGGGAGCTATTCAATGCTATTAAAACAATATAAAATTACAAGAAACATTTAAAAATAGAAGTATAAAATATATCAGAGCACTTAAAACACTCACCAATTGATGAGACCACATCATTCACACCGAATTATATACCTTGACCTCAGATGGCATTAGCTGCAGTGCAAATAAATAATTTAACAAAATAAAATAGTCACAAAAAATATCCTGAAGCAAGCTTATAGAGAAGGTAGTAGATCTGCATATGGTTTGTCTCAGTTTTGTTCTGTATCTACTTGATTCTGATAAGATTTTTTGTTTTCAGAATAATAACAGAAATATTGCAAATATGCTATACATTTTAAGTGAGCATAACTTTGCATGTAAAGAAATTATAAAGTCTAGATTTTGAAAGCACAGTCTCTCTATGTTGAGTTCTTTTTCTTAGAGGGAACTATAGGCAGCCCCCAAGTTATGAACAAGATAGGTCTTCTGAAGATGAATTTGTATGTAAGTCAGAACAGATACATTAAGTGCAACATTTTAAATGCTGTAATTTGGATAGCATATGGAAGGGTTGCACTCCTGTGGTGTATGTTTTGCTGTCTGTTCAGAAGATTTCAACTCACTTTCTGTCCCTATGTTAACTGGATTTTGAAAAATCGGTTTGTTATAGAAACAAGGATTGATTGTGGTAGCACAATGGGTTAAATTGTTGAGCTGCTGAACTTGCTGACCGGAGGGCTGGTGGTTCGAATCTATGGAATGGGGTGAGCTCTTGCTGTTAGACCCAGCTTCTGTCAACCCAGCAGTTTGAAAATATACACATGTAAATCAATAAATGACGCCTTGGCAGGAAAGTAAATGGCGCTCCATGCAGTCATACTGGTCACATGACCTAGGAGGTATCTACGGATAAAACAGGCTCTTCGGCATAGAAAAGGAAATGAGCACCATCTCCAGAGTTGGAGATGAGCACCACTCCCAGAGCTGGAGATGAAAGGGGAAGCTTTTACCTTTATCTATGTATCTGTTTGTCATTGTTTGTAGACACTGAATGTTTGTCTTTGGGTCTGTATATGCTGGAATCTGCTCTGAGTCCTCTGAGTGAGATAGGGCGGAATACAAATAAAGTATTATTAATATTATATTATTATTATTATTGGTGAGAAGGTTTCAGTGGAGATACCTTTTCCCCTTGATACCTCTTCCAGGAATAAATTTCCCTTCTGAGGGGGAAATTTCTCTCACTGCCTGTTGTCTCACCCCTGTTCTTAACTGTCAGTCATTCGTAAGTCAGATGTTTGTAATTTTGGTAGTCCCTGTAGTTTTAAAAAATGGATTTTGGGGTATTTTAATGCAATAATAATTATTATTATCATTATTTAAACCCTGCTTTTTCTCTCCACAAAGGAAAGTCAACATAACTTTTAATTTTAATGCAAGTAGATACGTTATCCTTTCAGTACCAATCTCTATACAAAATTGTATTTATTACTTCAATAAATATTGTTAAAAAGATTAAATAATGCCATATTTCGAAAGACCAGAATGAAAAACATGATGCATGTAAAACAGTATTACTGCCTTCTCCATAACAAAAATATTTAGTACCAACTGTCCCCTGCCACGCGTTGCTGTGGCCCACATGGGGGTTCTGTGTGGGAGGTTTGGCCCAATTCTATCGTTGGTGGGGTTCAGAATGCTCTGTGATTGTAGGTGAACTATAAATCCCAGCAATGACACCTCCCAAATGTCAAGATTCTATTTCCCCCAAACTCCACCAGTGTTTACATTTGGGCATATTGAGTATTCATGTAGAGTTTGGTCCAGATCCATCATTGTTTGAGTCCACAGTGATCTCTGGATGTAGGTGAACTACAACTCTAAAACCAAAGGACACTGCCCACCAAACCCTTCCAATATTCTCTGTTGGTCATGGGAGAACTATGTTCCAAGTTTGGTTCAATTCCATCGTTGGTGGGGTTCAGAATGCTCTTTGATTGTAGGTGAACTATAAATCCCAGCAACTACAACTCCCAAATGACAAAATCAATTTTTTTGAGTGAAGGACATACATTGGGTTGTTAGGTATCTTGTGTCCAAATTTGATGTCAATTCGTCGTGGTTTTTGAGTCCTGTTAATCCCACAAACGAACATTACATTTTTATTTAGATTTTAAGGCATTTTCAATAAATAAATAAATAAATACTCTGAGTTGCTTTGTCTGGTGGATTGTCAGGATAAATACCTCACTGGTGAAGACAAGTTTCAGATGTTATGTTTAAAAACAAATACAAATCCTCCATAATTCCATTTCTTTTGTGAGGTAATGTTTGCATAGCTGTTGTTGTTTTCAAATCTTGGTGACTCAGAGGAAGTATGCTTTTTCTACTGGATCGCCAGTTCCTTGCAAGCAGGCAACATATTACAGCCACATTCCTTTCTTTACTCTGGTATAGTAATCATAATATGGTATTTTAGATATTTCACTTTACGTAGATGGATGCAGCTCTGGACTTCAAAGGAGAAATTCAGCCTAAGGAAGGAACTCATATAACCTGCTCTTAGTCCAGATAATCTCAGGATATTTGCTTCTTGGAACATCCAAGCCATCTTCAGTTTCATGATACAGGCACTCCCTGAGTTATGAGCAAGAGAGGTTCTGTAGGTTTGTTCTTAAGTTGAACTTGCATGTAATTTGGAACAGTTAGCAATTCTGTTGTATTTGTTTTGCTGTCTGTGCCCCTGTTCAGAAGATTTCACCTCACTTTCTGTCCCTGTGAGAAAAATGTGGAGGAAAAACTTTAGGGCTGGGCAATTCGTTTCGTTAATTTGTAATTCGTTAAAAAATTCGTTAATTTTTAAATTACAAAACGATAACGAATCAGTCTGGAGCAATTTTTTTAAAAAACGAATTTTTAAAGCTATTTTGTAATTGTTTTGTAATTGTTTCGTTATTATTTCAGCTCCTGGCTGCAAAGGGGCCCGAGCAGGGGCAAGGAGAAGGGAAGGCAGGCGAGAGAGAGAGACTGAGTGAGTAAGCTCCCTTCCCGGCCTGGCTTCCTCCCCTTGCTCCCCTGGCTCCCCCCGCCCCCTTCTTCCCCCTTTTCCCGGCTCACCTGGGCATGCACACCCCACACATGCCCGGCCCGGCACAGGGGTGGTCCGGCGTGCCCGCTCGGCGGGGCCCTGGCATCCACCGCCCTGGGAAAGAGAAAGACCCCCGCCCAGCAGCAGCGGCAAGGCCGCTGACTCCCCCGATCGCCTCCCCCGCCGGGAAAAGGAAACGCAGGAGGAGGCGCAGCAACAGCAGCGGAGCAACCACCCGATTCTTCTCTCTCCCTCTCTCTAAAGTGTGTGTGTGTATGTGTGCCACCTCTATCTCTGGCTGTGCGCGCGCTGCGTGCGCGAGACAGAGGCGACCGCGCGGGTGGGAGGGAGGGAGAGGGAGGGAGGGATAGAGAGGGGGCGGACTAAAACTATTATTAAAAACTATTATTATTAAAACTATTATTTAAAACTAATATTTTCATGTTGCACAACCACGTTAATAATTTCGTAAATTTCGTAAATACCGAACTTTTAAAAAGGAAAATTTTGTAATTATTTTAAATATCGAAACGCAAAAAACCCCAAAAAACGAATCGATTTTAGAAACAAATTTTTGCGTTGTTACCCAGGCCTAAAAAACTTCTTTCCCATGCTAACTCTTCCAGTAGTGAATTTCCCTTCCAAAGAGTATATTTCTCTTATGTCCTGTTGTTTCACCCCTGTTCTTAACTATGAGCTGCATTGTGCTGGTACGGCTGCACCAGGAGCTCCAACTTTATTTGCTTTGTATTAAATGTTTGCTTGCAGCCTTGGGTTTCAGGGACTCTGCAGATAGGTGGATTCCTTTGGTTGCAGTCGTAGGGCAAGTCACCTGTCCATCATCGTTAAGTTTTGGTTCCGCCCCTTGCTCAGGGCAATTGGGAAGGGAAGGGAGCCATTTTTTTAGTTAGTCTCAGCAAGGAAAGCTAATGTACAGGACGTGTGCAAGCTTCCCCTGTACAAAAGCTTCAACCCTTAAGACTTTCCGGGGGAAAACAGTCTTAAGAGCATCAAGACTTTCTGGGGGAAAACAGTCTTAAGAGTCTCCAAAGATTTCCAGGAAAACAGCCCTAAAGACCAAAGAACTCCAGCTGGAGAATATCTAAGCCTTTACTGGTAGGTCCACTCAGTGTTTCAAGACACAGTTCGACCTGGTAGCGGAGCCCACATCAGTAAGGGTTAGATTACAGTCAGCCTGGGAGAAGTTAGGGTTATTGGATTATTATTGGGTTATTGGATTATTATTGGTGACCCAATAATATTGCGTATTGTGTATGTGTTTTTATGCTTTTTAATGGAATATTGCTGCTTGTCGTTGTGTTGTAAACCGCGTTGAGCCGCCGATTTAGTCTGAGAAACGGCGGTATATAAGCACAGTAATAAATAAATAAATAAATAAATAAATAAATAAATAAGTTTAAAAGGGGTTTTTCCACTTAAAATAAAGAAGAAGTTATTGAAGACAGTTGCCTGTCCTTCGTGGGCAAGATTAAGAAGTCACTAGTTGCATACAGCTTGGAAGCATTTGTTTAGCTTTATTGAAGACAAGAGAAGTTTCTGTTTGATTGTTCATTAATAAAAGACTTCGTTATACTTCACAAGCCATCTAAAGATCATTTGTGGTGGAAAACCTCTGAGAATTTCTCCTTGGGCCCCTGGCTTCCCGCTGGGCAAAGGTTGCATGTCCTGTTTAAAGACAATTATTTACAGGCCCAGCGCACAACAGAACTTGCATGTAAGTCAGATGTTTGTAACTCGGTATTACTTTTAATTTGGCACAAAGCTATATTTCACAGTCTTGTCAAACTCTGTGATGTCAGAGCAAAGAATATACACCAAAGGCAGGGTCAGAAGGAGATGCCAACTCAGGATTTTCAGTCCTATGGTGCAACATGACTTCAAGTAAAATATGAATGTTACAAGAAAGATATATTGTGCATTTTTTTGCACTTTAGGCCTATAATGTGGGAGACTCCAAGAAAAAATCCATATGAACAATCTACAGATTTTAGACTACATCATCCAATGGGAAATCTGTGCACTGTAACAACAACACATACTATGATTCTACGGTTCTATACAGAAAGAAATGGGATCCAGTTCAACCAGTAGATAACAGATAGGCAAATGTTTTCAAATGTATAGATAAAGGTAAAGATTTTCCCCTGACATTAAGTCCAGTCATATCCAACTCTGGGCGTTGGTCTTCATCTCAATTTCTAAGCTGAAGTGCTGGCGTTGTCTGTAGACACCTCCAAGGTCATGTGGCCAGTGCCGTTACCTTCCTGCTGGAGTGGTACCTATTGATCTACTCAAAATTTGCATGTTTTCAAACTGCTAAGTCGGCAGAAGCTGGGGCTGACAGTGGTAGCTCATGCCGCTCCTCGGATTCGACCCTGTGACCTTTTGGTCAATAATAAATAAATAAATAAATAAATGAATTTTATTTATACCCCGCCACTATCACCCCCAACAGGGACTCGGGATGGCTTACATGAGGCCAAGCCCAAGCAACAATTACAATAAAATAAAACACAGACGCACAACAACACAATAAAATACAGAAAACATATGAATACAGTAAGCAATACAAAATATAAAATACAATATCCACAATTGCAATGACATTGAGTGGGTCAAGAACAGAGACCTTGAGGAGAGCAATAGTATGGGTTTGTGTGACTACTCTCCGAAAACACAACGGAAAAGCCAGGTTTTGAGGTCCTTTTTAAAGGTTTCTAAGGTGGGGGCTTTCCTAATCTTTCCGGGTAATGAGTTCCAAAGTCAGGGGGTCACAGAGGAGCAGGCTCTCCTCTGTACCCACAAGGCATGCCTGTGATATTGTCAGGGGTGAAAGGAGGGCCTTCCCCGAAAATCAAAGAGCTCGGGCTGGTTCATGGAGGGAGATAGAGTCACGAAGGTAGGTGGGTCCCAAACGGTCAACAAGTTTAGCAGCTCATCAGTTTAACCCACTGCGCCACCGGGAGCATCCTATACAAAAAACAGTAAAATTCTAGTAATTGTGTGTTAAATAAAATAATATTAAAACACCCACATAATAAAATAAGCCACATGTCTTCCTTTCAAAAAACCATTCATGAAACAGCCTCCTATGAGTCCTTCCACTGTTACTGCAAGTGGTGATCCTTATTACACAATAGCAGGGCACCCAAGATAAATTATCTGGAAAAGTTTAAGCGAGGCTATTTTCCCTTTTTTTCTCCTCTGTGCAGACAAATGTGACCCTTGAAACACCCTTCCACTATCTTCCCCTCTGAAACAATGGTAGGATGGGGAGAGGCAGTTGTTGTGGAGAGGGAAACACTCTTTCCGCAAAACCTGTTAGTCCTTTAAGGGGGTCAGAAAGACAGCACAAAACTTTTTCTTCTTTTTTGTTTTTCTCCATTAACTGACTTCAACTACCTAATCTTGGGATCCAGAGCATAATAATGGCTACTGAAAATTCATTCAACTTGCGTATTTTTATTCATAGGCTTTTTTTATTTTAGACTTCTTAAGAAAATAGACATTAACATTTTAACACAACTGAGGTTGTAAGTTGCCCAGACAGAAGATCTGACTGCTTGTAACAATAATGCAATACTGTCACTCAGAGCATAGGCATCAGGCAATATGTAGCTACAGGGATAATCAATGGAGAGTGAAGAGTGGGAATCAAAAACTTGTTTTCATAACCCCTCCAGTACTAAAATACTCAGAGAAACCTGTTGAGATTCCTTTCCCCGTTCCCTCCTTCCTTTCTATTTGTCAATAAAAAACATTAGTGAATCAAAATGCAATACACATTTCTTTGTCTGGGACTCCCAGAGATGTATTACAGAATAACCCCATACTACTTTGGGATCGGGTGGAAGGTATAGAAGTGTTGTGTCTAAAGGCCTGAACTTTGTATAAGCAAAATGCAGGCTCCTCGAATATTAAATATTAAAAGCACAGGCTTTATCATTCTTCCTGGAGCCCTTGTGATAGATAAGAGATAGAAAACCTGAGGTGGATTATGTATGTTGAGTCTAGGATATTTAGCAAACCTGACCTGCATCAAGGATATTATTATTATTATTATTATTATTATTATTATTATTATTATTATTATCCTGACACAAAAACACAGTATGTCACAGCAAATGAGATCTCTATGCTGGATTTCGTATCACAAAATCACAAGTCGAACACTTCCCAAGCATCTAGGACTGTGTTATGTATTTTTGAATGATGCGTGCAGATCCAAATAAGGTGGCCTTTTGCAGTTGACAGATCATGATTTTGTCAATGGTTATTGTTTCCAAATGTCGGCTGAGATCTTTTGGTACGGTACCCAGTATGCCGATTACCACTGGGACCACCTGTACTGGTTGATGCCAGAGCCTTTGAGGTCCTGATAATGGCTGAGTTTTTCCTGTTGTTTTTTTTTATTAATTTGACCTCCATGTGGAATGGCGACATTAATAATCCAAACCTTTTTCTTTTCCACAATTGTGAGGTCTGGTGTATTGTGTTCCAAAACATTGTCAATTTGAATTCAGAAGCCCCACAGTATTTTTGCCTGTTCCTTTTCCACTCCCAGGTTGATGATCCCTTTACCAGTTCTTTACTCCGGGGAGGTTGTACTTGTGACATAAGTTCCAATGAATCATTTGAGCCACAGAGTTGTGCCTCTGTTTGTAGTCCATCTGTGTGATTTTCTTGCAGCAGCTGAGGATATGATCCATGGTTTCATCAGCTTCCTTGCACAGTCTGCATTTTGAGTCATCAGATGATTTTTCAATCCTGACCTTAGGGCCTTTATCCTGATGGCTTGCTCCTGGGCTGCATATGCTGATTTTCTTTTTAAATGGGTAATTGCGGACTTTGAGGGTTGTACTTGGCCAGCTCCTGTTATAAAGTAATGGATAAGTACCATCTCCATTACCTCCATTATCAGCTGATGTTCCCAAAATTGTCATACTTTGCTATTATGGATAGTGATATCATCCCCTTTCATAACATAACAAGAAATATGCTCAAACTACAATTTCCATCTAATTCCCAATGTACAATGAGAGCCATGGATGAAAGGGTGCATATTGAACCCAGACTCACAAATTTGCATAATTATGTGGGACAGGGTGGATGTTTTTTGGAAGAATGGTCAAAATGGTTGTTGCCGCACCTCTTCTTGCAGGACTGTGCATTAATATATGCAAATATATTCAGTCAAAATAGTTCACGGACAGAAAAAAATGGGTTAACATAACTTTGGGTTGGTTGATGGTACGACCAGAATCCTTTATTGTTTAGTAAAAACGTTCTAAAGGATGTGGCCTATAATCACACAGTCAAATACCTTTCGGGCACAAAAAAGGTACATAGGAAGGTGTAGGAAGTGTTTCAAGCAAAACCGACCTTCTATCATCTTTGAATAAATTCTTATATTTTTTACTGTGTCCTCAAGGTGACTGAAAGGAAGGGTTGACAGCTCAGTTTGAGATAGCAAAATGCAACAGAGACATTTTGAATAAGTTGTTAAGCCATATTATATGGTATATCATTGCTGGAAAACCTCCAGACAGTGACAGCTGCCTTTCTTTGTGTCAAGATTTGACAAAGGTTATCTGACATCTTCAAACTCAAGGAAACTAGGCAGCATTCTCTGGTAGAAGGGACTGAGCTGCAACCAGACATTAAAATCCCTTGTTAGCCCCCATGGAAGATGTGGCACAGGGAACCTGTGGTGTCCTCTGGACACACTGATGGAAATGTGGCTTGGTAACATGTTTGTTCACAACTAGGCTTAGAGGTGCAGGTGTTCGGGTGTTGCTTGCTTTGCACTACTGATGTACGCCCTATTGGCTACTAGTAGTATTTAGAATGAAATAAAGCTGATAGACACAGGAAAATCTCTGTTTTAGAGAATTACTAAACACTTAAAAAACATAAAAACTTAAACTCCTGTGCTATGTTAATAATATTATATTATATAATGTAATGTAATGTAATATATTGTATATACATATAATATTTATAATATTACTAGCTGTACCCATCACGCATTGCTGTGGCCAACCTTCCTCCTTCTTTCTTTCTCTCCATCCTTCCGTTCCTCTCTCTTTCCTTTTTCCTTCGCTTTTTTCCTTTCCTTCTCTCCTTCCTTCCCCTCCCTTTTTCTTTCTCTTCTTTCTTCCTTCTCTATCTATTCTTGAACTGTAACTCCCAGCAGTCTTCCTGATTGATCTATCTACCTACTATCTACCCTATCTCTACCTAATCTATATATCTTATCTATCTGGGGGATTGCTGGGAGTTGCAGTCCAGGAATAGGAAATATGTATGGATTGGGATGCTCTCAAAGAAATCCAAGGGGAAGCAACCTTGCAGCTTGGAAGCAGTGTATTTGGAGCATCCTCCTCCCCTAAAGGACCCGATTTAGGGGATGCTGGGAGCTGTAGTCCTAAAGAGAGTGTGGCTATGCTTTTGTGCATTTTGTTTGCCAGGGGAGTTGTTTTTGCGTATGCGCTGTAGCGTATTTTTTTTGGCCTTTTAAGTCCCTTCTGTTGTGTTTTTCGGTGTTTTTATGAGTGATGGTCACTTGTTGGCCTGATAGGTGTATTGTGTCTAAATTTCATGTCAATTCGTCCAGCGGTTTTTCAGTTATGTTAATCCCACAAACGAACATTACATTTTTATTTATATAGATAATGTAATGCAATAATAATAATAATAATAATAATATGATATTATAATTATATATTTATATTACATGTAATATTACTAATAATATTACAATATAATATAATACAATATAGTAATAATTAATATTGATATTTTACTATGCTAAAAATATAATATATTGTATATATATATATATATATGTGTGTGTGTGTGTGTGTGTGTATATATATATAGTAAGGTGCTCTGAGTCCCCTTCAGGGTGAGAAGGGCGGCATATAAATGTCATAAATAAATAAATAGCTTGTGACAGACCTTGATGGTCCTTTGGCCAGAACCCTGAAATATGGATAGTCCTCATAGTAGGCACAATTACTTCGATGCATAGTAAGTAAAAGGAAAGGGAAAGGTTTTCCCCCAACATTAAGTCCAGTCCTGTCTGACTCTGGTGGTTGGTGCTCATCTCCATTTCTAAGCCAAAGAGCCAGCGTTGTCTGTAGACACTTCCAAGTCATGTGGCCAGCATGATTGCATGGCGTGACTTTACTTTCCTGCCAGAGCGATACCTATTGATCTACTCACATTTGCATGTTTTTGAACTGCTAGGTTGGCAGAAGCTGGGGCTGACAGTGGGAGTTCACACCGCTCTCCGGATTCGAACCTGTGACCTTTCAGTCAACAAGTTCAGCAGCTCAGTGCTTTAACCCACTGCGTCACTGTAATTCCTGCACCTGCGCAGACCAGCTTTGGAACCTTCTGGAAAGATAAAAGAAGACATTTTTGCCCCCTCCTCGCCCCGCCCACTCCCTTCGAGTATATCTAGCCCGTGGCCAGGGCTAGGCCCCAGTTCTCTTCTGCCGCAATGCAGCCAAAAAGCGGGGCATGACACTTGAGGGGAGGACGGGCGGGGATGTGCAAATTCACAGGTGACTACTCAGGGAACTACAGTTATTTATTTATTTATTTATTTATTTACAGTTTTTATATTCCGCCCTTCTCACCCTGCAGGGGATTCAGGGTGGATTACAGTGTACACATATATGGCAAACATTCAATGCCAATTTTTGACATACAAACATATACAGACATACACAGAGGCTATTTAACTTTTTTCTGGCTGCCAGGGGAGCTGTCGATTTCATCGTCCATCTGCGACACTGATGAAGCACTTCCGCATTCCCCACATGCTTCCCCGCTGGAATGCTTTGCTGGAGTCTTCTTTATGGCCTCATAAAGCAACCTATAATTCCCTGTTGTAGTCAACTGTTAATTGCACTAGCGAGCTACTAACCTTGGATGGTGGGCGTTTTGCCACCGCTGAAAACAGGACTGCTCTCCCAAACTCCGCATCCCTCTTGGAAGTGGCGTCCAGTTTGTAGTGGGACACGAAGGTGAGTTGGGTAGCCCAAATGGTGGCTCGGCAGACGGCATCTAGCGGAACACCCCTCATGAAGGCCGTCGAAGTAGATATTGACCTTGTTGAGTGACCCTTTATCTGCTTGGACTGGTAAAACTAAATCCTGGGACATATGAAACTTATATGCATCACCGGGGACATAGTAAGGTAGACCTTAAATTCTAAGAACTTTATGTAGTTTTCCATTTACTTACCCTACAGAAGTCTCATTTCCCTCTCAGAGCTCTAAGAAACCATCCAAGTTCTTCTCACTATCCTGAAATCTTATGGTAACTTGCAGGGGCGGCTCGTCCATTACGCGAAGTAAGCGGTCGCAGAACACTTTTTTTTGCCAGGGGCACAGAGGCGCCTCTGTAAATGCCCCTCGACTGCCACTTGAGGAGCTCCCCCTCAGCTCACAATAGCCCTAGCAGTCTGGAGGGAGCCTCAGCTTACTTGCCTCGCTGCTGGGCGATCCTCTTCCCAAAGGGGCCGGGCCCTCGAGTCTCGCCTAGCCCCTCTCGTTCCTGCTCCACCTGGCCACCGGGTGCACGAGCAGATCCGGCGCTCAATCGTTCTCCGTGTTCGATCCCTTCCTCATGACCGGCTCCCTTTCCCGATAGCCCGGTGCTCCACCCGCCTCCTCTCCTCTCCCCAATCTGTGGGTGGGCCAAGGGGCAGAGCCGCCGCACCTGGTCCGCTTTGGGTCCGGAGGCGTGTCTGAAGACCCCAGCGTGCGCACCAAAAGTCGCCTCTTCTCCTGACTTTCTCTTCAGCCATTGGAACCAAGAGAGAGAGAGAGAGAGACCCTCCGGCTGGAGGTATCTCCCACCTCCACTTCCTCCTTTGTTTTTTCGCCTACCTTCAGGAAAGGTGGACATCTCCACCTCTCTCTCTCTCTCTCTCTCTCTCTCTCTGTCCCAATGGCTGAGGAGAAAATCAGGAGAAGAGGTGACTTTTTGGTGCACACGCCGGGGTCTTCAGGCACGCCTCCAGACCCAAAGCGGACCAGGGCAAGGGAGCAAATGCGGCAAGTGTAGTTACTGGGATGTATAGTTCACCTACAATCAAAGAGCATTCTGAACTCCACCAATGATGGAATTGAACCAAATATGGCACATAGAACTCCCACGACAAACAGAAAATATATATCAATGATTGATTGGGGGGGGGGGCAAAATACTGTTTGCTTACCGTTGAAAATTACCTAGGTAACCTCTGGTAACTTGTAATGTTGGTGTCTCCACTAAAACTATCCCATAGGTTACATATGTGTATCATCCTTGGAAGTCATATGTAGAGAGTATTGGCATTTCCACCTTACATTTCTATTACCTGTTGGAGAAAAGTGTACTCATTAAATTGTTCAAAAAGGGGGATCTGCAACAAAGTAACTGCAATAGTAAAATGTCCTTAAAGGGCAATTAGAAATTGCAATACTGGGAGTTTTATTACAACTAACTCCACTGTAATTATCAATCAATGGATTCAGTTGAAAAAAAAAACCCTCAAATTCACAGCTGGGGAAAAGATACTAATTATTTCCTGTTAATTAAGGCTGTGCTGGGACTCAGGCTTGCCATCCTTCAAGTAAAGGATTGACATATCAATGCTAATAGAATGCTCAAGGTCCTTTTCAAAGGCTTTATTTCTAATGTTAATAAATTGGTGTCACATTATTTTAAGTGTCTTAAGCAATCATGCCATTATCTGTCATTTAAACACGGCATGTCTGTATAAACACAGAGGGCGATATAATAACATCGCCTGGGACAAAAAATTAGGATGATTCAATTTCCTTCTGAAAACACAGAATTTGAATCGTTTGTCTTATAATAGGATTGCTGGGAAGAACTTCAAAGGTAAAGACAATGCATAAAGAACTAGTTTGTTCACTTAGTTTTGACAGAATTATTTTTACTCGTATATGGTGAAGGGGCTTGCATTTTAATTCCCTTTTTTATTCATCGGGAATGCATATCAGTGCCTTGTGTTACTTATAACTTTCAGTATGGCCGTATTATAAATCCATATGGGCTTGCTGATCAGAACAACAAATGGGCAGAGGAAATTCTCCCAACTGAGGAAAGTACCGTATATACTCGAATATAAGCCGACCCGAATATAAACCGAGGCACCTAATTTTACCACTAAAAAATGGGAAAACTTATTGACTCGAGTATAACTCGAGGCTGGGAAATGCAGCAGCTACTGGTAATACAACATAAAAATAGATACCAATAACATTACATTAATTGAGGAAACTGTAGGTTAAATGTCAATATTTACATAAAACTGTAATTTAAAATAAGACTGACCAACTTTGATTAAACCATTATTCTAACCTTTTTCAATGTAAATGTGCTTATGTATCCTTCCAATAATAATAAGGTAAAATAATAAATGTAATAACAACAATAATAAAGTAAAATAATAAATGTAATAAAAATAAAAATAAATAGAGTAAAATAAATGTAATAAAATAAGAATAAAATAAGGCAAATGTAATAATGCCAATAATAGAATAAAATAATAAATGTAATAACAATAATAATAGAGTAAAATAATAAATGCAATAACAATAATAAAGTAAAATAATGTAAATGTAATAATACCAATAATAGAGTAAAATAATAAATGTAATAAAAATAATAGTAATAACAGAGCAAAATAATAAATAACTTTGACTCGAGTATAAGCCGAGAGGGACTTTTTCAGCCTAAAAAAGGGGCTGAAAAACTAGGCTTATACTTGAGTTTATACAGTAATATGAGAATCTGGAAAAAAAGAATCTAGGACAAAATAATATAATGCAAAATACTCCATTCAGCTTTATTGCCACACACAACCAATTATTTAAAAATAAACAAGAACACAATATTTAAAATGCAAGGAATTTAAAACTATTCTTTCATGGGCCATCTAGTCCAACCCCCTGCCATGCAGGAAAAGCACAATCAAAGCATCCCAAACAGAGGGCCATCCAGTCTCTATTTAAAAGCCTTCAAGGAAGGAGTTTCCACCACACTCTGAGGCAGAGAGTTCCACTGTTGAACAGCTTGTAGAGTCAGGAGGTTCTTCCTGATGTTCAGGTGGAACCTCCTTTCCTATAATTTGACCCCATGGCTCCATTGAGTCCTAGTCTCCAGGGCAGCAGAAAACAAACCTGCTCCCTCTTCCTTATGACAGCATTTCAAATATTTAAGCATGGTGATCATGTTTCCTCTCAACCTTCTCTTCTGCAGGCTAAACATAACCAGCTCTTTAAGACGCTCCTCAGAGGGATTCATGGTCTTCAGATCTTTGATCATTTTAATTGCCCTCCACTGTCAACATTTCTCTTGAATTGTGATGGCCAGAATTTGACCCAGTATTCCAGGTGAAGTCTGACCAAAGCAGAACAAGGGGGCACCATGACTTCCCTTGAACTAGACACTATACTCCTGTCTATACCTATAACCCTAACATCAAAACTGGGAATACATACAAGTACATATTGAATTAAAGTGTTTCAGCCTTACGGTTGTCTTAATGGGATAACATAGGTTTCTTAAACAGCAGGATCCACATATCTTTCATATAAACCTTGGAAAAGAAAGATTTTGTCCTTGTGGGAGGGACATCCTGCTATAGCACATTTTGCTCTAGTATCTTGTAGAGTCTCCACCAATTTAACATAGAAACAAAGTTTTTGGAGTACAACTACTTTCAAAGTAAGAACCACACAATTAAACAGGAAATAACACTTTCAAACTAGGAACATGTTGTTGTTGTTGTTGTCATCACCACCACCACCACCACCATCACCACCACCACCACCATCATCATCATCATTATTAGTCAGAGGCTGTATGGTCATCTGTCAGGGGTGCTTTGACTGTGCTTTTGCTGCATGGCGGAAAAAAGGGGGTTGGACTGGATGGCTTTTGGGATCCCTTCCAGATCTATGATTTTATAATGTACCTATCATAAATAAAATCTATATATATAAAAATGCTCTGTGCATAATGAGTACCTTAAAAACAAAAGAACCACACCAAATCACACCAAATTTGACAACAAAATGTCTCACAACACAAAGAGTGACCATCACTCAAAAATTATGATTTTGTCATTTGGTAGTTGTAGTTGCTGGGATTTATAGTTCGGGGCAGCTAACATGAGACCAAGATCAAAAATATATAGCAAAGTTAGATAAAACAACAGTAAAATCACTCCTCCTAACACCTCCTCAGCCTTCCCTGCGCAGGGCAGTGGGCTAATAATAATAATGATAATAATAATAATAATAATAATAATAATAATAATAACAACAACTAGCGGTCCCCTGCCACGCGTTGCTGTGGCCCAGTCTGGTGATATGGAAAATAAAGTAATTAGAAAGTGCTGTAATGTCTTTATACTTGTGGGTGAACAGTATTTCTTGATGTTTCTTTGACAGAGTTGACGTAGAAATAGTCTGGTTTGCCTACTCTGGAACATGCAACATATAATTGTCCATCTTTAGGAGTCCCTTTCAAATCTATAATACTGTATCTCTCTCTGTGTGTGAATCATATATATCTATCTATATCTATGGCTGGATGGCTCTCTGTCAGGAGGGTTTTGATTATGTTTTCTTGCCGTGGTGAAGGGGCAACCTCCAGAAACATAGACTCAAGGGAAAGCTGTATACCAAAACATACATAGACCATACAGTAAGCAAACAGAATCATATACAAAACTAATTACTTGTGGAAGAAGGTTGCTATTAGTAAACATTATTGTGGTGGCTTCCTTGGTGGTGGGAGAGGGTTGGTCTGGATGCCGTCTGGGTCTCCCTCCAAGGTCTGTTGCCCCCAATGAAGCCCTCGAGGCCTGCCTCCCCAACCCCTCCCTGTTGTTGTTGTTGTTGTTGTTATGAGCCCAACTGCCCTGTACCAGGCTACTCCCCCCTTACTGATGCACATCGCATACAAAATCTCACATATGTAACAGTAAAAATGAAGTGGCCCATTTCAGTCCATATGTTGCGTGTGGTTTCTTTATTCTGTTAGTTTGCTAGCAATTAGGAAATGAGACTAGAGAAATGGCAGATATTATGATCAGAGTATGAGCTATGTGATACCCATCCTTAAGTGCCCATTCTCGTAATGCCACCCTGTATATTAGAAAGATCCAGAATGTTTGGAGACAAGCTACTTTCATGAGACTCGAAAGGTCCCTTCTTTGAAGCGAATGTCCATCTGGACTCCCTATAGGGAAAGCAGGTTCTCTCTCGGCAGGAGCCAGCAGACCCTTTAGGCATCATTAGTGTGCGTGAAACTGCAGTCTACCTGGGCCACATTTTTTACGAGCAGAAACTGTGATTTTACTGCCCATTGAAAACCTATTTATCTGGCATAGAGAATGAAAATGAGTTCTTTCTCGTGTGCAGATGCTAGTGGCAGATTTGCCTGGGCTAACTTTCACATTTTCAGAAACTTTCATCATTTACTCCCCCCACCCCCCACCCCAAGCCAATTTAGCATATTTTAATGTTTCTCCTCTTCCTCTCAACACACCCCACACACACCCCTCCCATCCCTATGCCTGCCTACTATCTCTTTCCAAATAAACATAATACTTTTCAGCTATGACAGGTGATTACTAGTCTCTCACTCAGCTTGGGTAATTCATTCGTGCCTTCCAGCAGTCATGAGTCATGGGTCTTTTACACTTGTCAAGGAAACCTAATCCTTACCCTTCATGGGCCAGATAACCTAAAGATGGCTGAACATGTAATTGCCTTGAAGTGTAAAATATTTCCCACATTATTTATTATGCCATTGCCAGCTAGTACCTCTATAGTTAAGGTTGTGTCAGCATTTTCATTAAAAAACCATATTTTCAGCTGTAAAAAATCTGCTTGAAGGTAAAACCGGCACTTGATCAAAATTAGGGACTGCTTTCTATGGGAAGATGGCATGAGGGGAGGACCATCCTGGAAATCTGTCTCAGTGAAGGATTATTAAGTATTCGCTTTTAAAAAAAAAATATCTCTGGTATGCTTATCTAGGAACATATTTATAGTGTTGCCCCTATGATGCACTTTCCCCCATTGTAAACTGAAAGCCTTACCCCACTGTTTCATTTTCTTGAGCTCCCCTCACTTACATATTTTCTATTCCTACCTCACCCAGGGTTTTATCATTTTATCTCGTCCATTTGGCCTGCCCACCGTTTGATTTTATTGTGTGAATTTGCTTTATTATTTTACTTTGTCATTGTAATTTTATTTTCCGATGCATTTTGTTTCTTGTATTCTGTACTTTATTGTGTTTTATTGTATTTTTAAAATATGTTAGCTGTCCCGGGTCTCCGTTAGGGAGATAGTGGCAGGGTATAAATAAAGATTATTATTATTATTATTATTATTATTATTATTATTTCTATATAAATAATAATGTAATGTTCGTTTGTGGGATTAACATAACACAAAAACCACTGGATGAATTGACACAAAATTTGGACACTATACCCCTAACAGACCATTGAGTGACCATCACTCATAAACCCCTCCCAAAAAAAGCGAAATGACGATGCAGCATGAAAACGACAGCTCCCAGCTGGCCCATAGCCAGGATTTTGATTTGGGGAGGGGGGGGGGCTGAGTTTGTTTCGGGGGGGGGGCTGAGTCTGAGTGAAAGAGGGTCTACCCTAGTAAACCTTTTGTATCATTACCCCAATACCCCCATGCATATGGGATATATTGAGTATGGTGATCAGATCATGATATGAATATACATAACAGTTTACATAATGCACCAGAAAGGCCTTTTCACGAACCATCATGAAAATTGGGGGGGGGGGGCTGAAGCCCCCCAAGCCCCCCCCCCCCCCCCCCGGCTACATGCCTGGCTCCCAGCATCTCCTAGACCAGGCCCTTTAGGCGAGGAGGATTCTCCAAATGCACTGCTTCCAAGCTGCAAGCTTGCTTCTCCTTGGATTTCTTTGAGACTGAGCATCCCAATCCATACATATTTCCTATTTCCTATTCCTGCATTTCAACTCCCAGCAATCCTCAAGATAGATAAAATATATAGATTAGATAGAGACAGATAGTAGGTAGATAGATCAATCAGGAGGACTGCTTGGAGTTACAATCCAAGCATAGGTAGAGAACAAAGAAAAGAGAGAAAGAAAAAAGGAGGGGAAGGAAGGAAAGAGGTAGAGAAAGAAGGAAGGAAGGAAGGAAGGAAGGAAGGAAGGAAGAAGAAAGGAAGGAAAGAAGGAAGGAAGGAAGGAAGGAGAAAAGGAAAGAAAAAGAAGGAAAGAAGGAAAGAGGGAGGGAAGGAAGGAAGGAAGGAAGGAGAGAGAGAAAGAAAGAAGGAAAGAAAGTGTTGAGACTCAGCATTCTGGCACCATACCTACTACTAGTAGTAGGAGAAGAAGAACATCTCAATTGCTGTTTGAGACAATCTGTGTTCCTTGGGTCACAGCAGAAAGAAAGAGAGAAAGAGGGAGGGAAAGTTGGCCATAACAACGTGTGGCAGGTACAGCTAGTTTACCATATTTATATACCACCTTTCTCAACCCGAGGGCGACTCAAGGCGGTTTACAAACGGCACAATTCGATGCCCCCAATAACATACAAACAATTAAAACATTTAACATATAACATCAGATAAAATAGTAAAAACCAATAAAAACATAAACCTTCAGCGTCCCATTACTAAAATCATTATCCAATCACATTGTCCAGTTGTTCCATAGATCAGTTTGTCTGCTACACTGCATTTGGGAATGCTTTTATGCCTGTCCTGGCTCCAAAGCAAACAAGAGTGTAAAAGAGGTTATGCTTGTGACAGAATAAAACAATTAGGCATATTTGCAAAGTGGCAGATGAAAAGCAGGTTTAAAAAAAGGAGGACAGAAGCTGAATATTATATATCTTCTTTTTGGCCTGCTGCCTAATAAAATAAAGCACCTTCAGCCACTCAGCTGGCTAGAGAGGAAAGAAATTGAGATGTAGGATATTTGATCAGAAGAATATCTCTTTTTGAGGAGAGATTATTGAAGAGCCAGAATGGTAGTAAAAATGGATCAGTTAATTACAATAATCAATTGCTGCAGTCCCATTCCCTATAGGAAGAGTAAAGTTTTTCAGGACTTTGGTGGGAAAGAACCATTAGAATAATAGAATTGGAAGAGACCATAGGGCCACTCCGTCCAAACCCTGCTATACAGGAAAATACAATTGAAGCATCCCCAACAGATGGCCATCCAGTTGATGCTTAAAAAACCCTAGGGAAGGAGACTCCACCACACTCCGAAGCAGCATATTCTGTGGCCCACTCTGAGGGCCTTTTCTGTGGTGGCCCCTCAGCTCTGGAACTCGCTCCCTAAGGATATTAGGCAAGGCCCCACATTGGCAGTCTTTAGGAGGAGCTTGAAAACTTGGTTGTTCTAATGTGCCTTCCCTGAATGAAAGACCAATAATTCTCTGATCTGACCAATTCTCTGCAAAATGCACTTTATTCTACCTGTTGGGGCAATCAACCCTACCTTTAAAATCTCAATTCAGACTCATTTTATTGCTTTCACACAGTGTGTTTTAAATTTTTTAATCTATTAGAATAGGCCCTGCCCAGAGTGTTGGATCCTGGTGTTTTTTTAAATGTTATGTTTTATTGATATTTTGTTATTTATTATGGTTTTGTATTGTATTTTTATTTTTTTTATTTTATTGCTTTGTTGGTTTATACTGATGTATTGCATTGACGGGCTTGGCTTCATGTAAGCCACCCTGAGTCCCCTTGAGGAGATGGTGGCGGGGTATAAATAAAGATTATTATTATTATTATTATTATTATTATTATTATTATTATTATCTACTGTCAAACAGCTCTTGCCACCAAAACATTCTTCCTAATGCTTAGTGGAATCCCCTGAAATTTGAATTCATTGCTCTGTCCTAATCTCTAGAGCAGGAGTAAACAAGCTTGACCCCCTTCTCAATATGACATCTTTTTAGATATTTAAACTGTAACAGTTGGGGTATTCTATCCCTTTAAACTCCTATCTTCACCAATACTATCTCCCTCCCCCAGATCATTCAATTTAAAGTTCTCATGATTGGATTTGTGATACTCTTAGAAAAAAAATCCTGCCAACTTCAAGGAGGTGAAATGATGATCTGTGTATCAAGGTCTTTCAGACTCTTACTCATAGCCCCATAATCTTGTATGATCTCCTGAGGACTATGCCTTGCAGTGTTTTTGGTTCCCACATGGACCAAAAGGAAGAGGTAATGGTCTGTAGGCTTGACAAGCCTTGTCAGCTTCTTTGTTACATCTCGGATTTTTGCTCCAGGGAGACAGCACACCTCTTGAGTCATCATGTCAGGTTTGCAAACCACTGCTTCTTTTCCTCTACCACCATCACACTTCTTCTTGGAGGTTGATTTGGCAGAGGGCATTGCATGTGCTGACTCTTCCAGGGACACCTGCACATTCCCTGAGGACAAGCACTGTTGCTAGAGAGCACTTTGAATTGATTCTAGAGCTCCGGGCTGATTCTGTAACTCAAAATATGCCAAAATGATTTCTGGTCTTGTACTTCTATGAGTAACCTTCTTCTGAGTGTCTACTTCCTTTGTTTGGGGAGTGACATCATCTACAAAGAAATCTCCTGCAAGACAGCCTACTGTCCTGGCTTCAAGGCAACCTCTTCTTAATATGTGTTGGGACTCAGACTGTGATTGAACCTGTGAATGTGTTCAGTCTCCTGATGTTTCTGTGTCTGATGTGGGTAATGAGGAGGGAAATCAGTCCCCTGTTGCGTCTGATGTGGGGGACACTGGGACTGACTCTGAGGTGCAAGATGGAGACAATTTGGTCAATGAGTTTCATGCAGACACTGACAGAGAGGTTTCGGTGCAAAGAGCAGATTCTCATGAGAATGTTTCTGTCAGGCCTTGGGAGAAAGGTTTACTCCCTCTGTCTGTGAGTAATCCAGATTCTAGTTTGGAAAACAGTCTGACACCTGGTAAAGTTAATGAGGAGTCAGATAAGCAGAGTCAGTGGCTGAAGATTAGCCAGAATCAACAAGAGGCCCAATGTTTATGTAGATCTGAAAGAATTTGTCAATTAAAATCAAAGACTGGGGGAAAACAAAACCAGTTTTTGGGATTTAAGGTTTGCCTGTAGAAAATCTTGTCAGATCAGGCATCGTTTGGAAACCAAGTTCTTGTATCATGGAAGTCTTGTTCAAGGGATCTTGTTTCTGCGGAGTTTTTAAGCCTTTTGGATTGTCTTTGCTTCCTGCTTGATTCCTGTCTGGATTAATGCTGTCTTGGATTGCCTGCATTTCTTGTGTGGACAATGCTTTGGGTTACTACTGTCTATGGACTACTACTTTTTGGAACCTTCTGATTTTCTTACAAGCATTTATTTCTTCTGGCTATTTACCAAGCTTTAATAAAAGAAGATTTGATCCTTTACTCTTTGTGTGGTGTGTTTTAAGTCAGAGGGCTTCTTCTGGACCTGGAGTGCAATAATATGTTGGAGTGGGGACACATGGGTCTCGAGGCACTGGACTTTCTCTTCCAAAAGGGCCACTAACTTGAACTTGCTGCAAGCATAACTATCCACATTCTGGCAAGAACACAAATATTCCACAACTGTAACAGGTGGCTGGAAGAGTTCCTTCACCATATATTTTTATCAGAATTAAAAATCAGAATAGAACAAAAATTTGTGCCCCCCCCCCCCATCTTGCCAAACATCTACTTAAAATTAGTTATTTGTTTTGGCTGTTCATCTCACTAATATACACCAAGCTCCAGAAACTTCTTTGGTGGACATCTAAAGAATTATGCATAGTGTGAAAAGTTGTTAAAGTGTCAAATATTTGTACTGATTAATCAATACAACATTGAAGACCTTAATGCAGTGGTTCTCAACCTGGGGTCCCCAGATGTTTTTGGCCTTCAACTCCCAGAAATCCTAACAGCTGGTAAACTAGCTGGGATTTCTGGGAGTTGTAGACCAAAAACATCTGGGGACCCCAGGTTGAGAACCACTACCTTAATGGAAGATTTCTGAGACTTTTTGTTTCTACAAAACTTTGTTTTCATTTTTTCCAGAAAAAAATGACTTTGAAAAAAACAGGAAAAAAACTGTTTCCCCAATCTTTCCTTTTTTTCCAGGCCTTCCCATCTCTACTTCTGACAATGCTAAATTGTACTAACCTGTAACTTTAGTTTTTGAACAAAACTCTTTCATCCCAGATCATGCTTATTTTTGAGACAGCAAAAGTCTGCACCCAACAGAGTAGCAGAACTCTTCTTCTTGCCCCTTTCCAACTGAAACCATAGTCAGAAAATGGTGAAACCACTTCTACTTCTGACATGGAAGAAGAGTAGGAACATGAACCTGCAGTGGCAGAGAAAGGCACAATGAGAGGGATGCCTGTTCTGTCAGAACCTCTTAGCTCTGAGCCTTCAATGACTTGAAGGAGTTGCTACTGTCATGGAGACCAGGTGGGGATGGCGGCTGATGTGGAGCAGAGATCTGTCAGGTAGCACAGCAACCTACCCAGCCTTTGACACCTCTATCTCCAGGGAAAAGGCTGGTGGGATAGGGTTTAGAGAAGGTGTGGAGAATGGAAGCTGCCTACAGTGTGAGTCCAGAGAAGTTGCCAAATGTTCTCACTCAACTGGCTGCTTTTATGGACAAATGAAAGTTTCTTTCATTAGTGAAAATGACAAATTGTGACTCATCTCGAATACACTGTGTCCAACTAGATGGTAATCCTTTATGACCTGGGAGCTATGGAATTAGGTGGGCTGGGAGCATTTATGATGACTCTTTGTGCTCACTCTGAAGATGTTTTCTGAGGGGCCAAGCAGGCCCATAGCCAGGATTTCGTTTCAGGGGGGGGGGGGAGGCTAATTTTTTTTCGGGGGGGTTGGGGGGGGGGGGCTGAGTCTGAGTGAAAGCGGGTCTAGCCTAGCAAACCTTTTGTATCATTACCACAATACCCCTATGCATATGGGATATATTGAGTATGGTGATCAGATCATGATATGAATAAACACAACAGTTTAAATAATGCACTAGTAAGGCCTTTTCGCGAACCACCATGAGAATTGGGGGCTGAAGCCCCCTCCCCCGGCTATATGCCTGGGGCCAAGGCAAGATCCAAATTGATGATCTTGAAGCAAATCAACAAACCCGTGTGTCAGAGTGTACCCTGAAATTCAGACAGCTGACCTCTCACACTACAAAGAGACCTGAAGAGATGAAGAGTAGTTGTTTTAAGGGGAGCTTCATACTGCAATTCTGGAATGGTTCTTGTTAGGAGATAAACAAGACATCTTGATGGAGTGGCTTGTACTAGCCAGAGAAGGTGAAATGGTAAAATAAGAAGTTAAAATGTCTTGGGAGAAGCAGGGGATGTCTACAAAAATAGACACAAAAGAAGTCTTGCCCCACCATGGAAGGGGGCTGCATGTAGTTGGTGGTATGCACTTTTCCCTTTACATGCTGTCATTAGAGACCAGCCTGTTCTTTTCTCAAATAGTGAGTGCATTTGCATCTGTTATATAGATTATAAGGATGTGAAAATCCCATTTCACCACAGTCTTCAGTTTATAGCAGACATTCATGTACTAGCTGATTTATCAGTTATGTTGTCAGACATTTTCCTTATCTGAAAAAGTATGTTTGACATTATTTCTTCCCAAATGTACATGTCCTATATGAATTTTAGTACTTTACACTTTTTGTGTACACAATTGGAAAAAAGTATGTGTATTTTTAGTTGTGCAGTTTCTAAATGTACACAAGTGATTTTGCACATCTCCACCTCCCGAAATATATTACAAGATGGGACTGTTTCCCAATGGCTTCCTCTCATTTTGCTGGTTAAGAGGAAAAAGACAGTGTAGGACCATGCTGTAGCTCTAACATGAAAGTTGCTCACAACTGGATGCTAGTTATGGATTCTTGTCCCAGGTCTGTATCTGTTCTTCATATTCTGAAAATAAACAAATTGTACCAAATATTGAAAAAAATCAGTTGTTTGCCTGGTGTTAGTTTTACAGATCAAGCTGAAATAAATAAGACCGGGGGTAATTTTGGCTTTCCATATGTGAAATTGATTGTATGTTGAGTAGCTGAAAGGGCAGACAGTGTTCATCTGCATTGCATCATGCAGAGCCTGGCCACCCTTACCCCAATGGCAAAGTCTTGAATGTCATTGTGGTTTATGCCTTCAGTGGAGACACCTTTTGCTGCTCCTTTCTAAGGAATGCCTAAATAAAAGTGCAGGAGACCTTTAATGATAAAATTTGACATTCAGTGCAAAATGATCGGCACTGTTGCCTTCTTAAAGGGCTCTGGAAAGATTGCCCTGACCCATGTTCATTCTCTGACCCTGGTAGATGATTCAAAGACACAACGTCTTGATTTACAGAGTCTGAGGTCACTGATAAAACAATTAAAGTAAAGCTAATCCATGACCATAATTGTCTATTAATGTGTTTCCATTATGTTACAGTCTCAAATATATCTGCTTTTGCTATAGCTATTAGAATAAGGATTTCCAGAGAGAGTTTTTCCTGCACAAATTACTTAGTGGAAAAGGACATTATGAGGGTTGTGCATCCACATAACAGTCTTTGCATACATTCAGCAAGGTGGGGAAATCAACTGTAGTTTTAGAACTGCAGACTGCTCTACTTAAGATTACATAATTTGAATGTATCTCTGTATAAAACACACACACCCCTAAACAACTCTAGCACAGCAGGAAGGAAGATTAATTTAGTTTTCTCACCAATATGCAAAACACTTTTGCAGGAAAAAATCTACAAAGGAAGTTTGAATTTAAATGGGGCTACTATTACAGGGGTAGGAAATGCAACTCCTATCAGCACTAGCTGCCATAGTCAATTGTGATAGATGAAAGGAGT
Organism: Anolis sagrei; assembly: GCF_037176765.1. Lineage (NCBI taxonomy): Eukaryota > Metazoa > Chordata > Lepidosauria > Squamata > Anolidae > Anolis > Anolis sagrei. The sequence continues at coordinate 150,851,250 of NC_090021.1, forward strand.
TGCAATCCTACAGCATTTGGAAGTGTATATGTTCTGCATTCCTGCCTTGAAATATGAAATGATGCAGCCCAGGAGTATGGTCTTGTTCTTTGTCAAGTGCAGAATGGTGCTTCACATGTACTCTACAGATTAAAAATGGAACTTACATATCCATATTGAAAGGGTTTCTTCTTTCTACGTGTTTCAGGAGATCACATGTAAGCAATTCATGAGTGCTTCAGCATCCATTCACCCTCACCACTGCTGCCTCCTTTTTCTTTAGCACCAGACTATCATTATTTCAATTGTTGAAGGCACTCCAGGCAGCTTACCGGCTAGAGATCCAATGCCATTTTCTGAATCTCCCAATGTTCCTGTTGCTTTCTCAAGTCATGGAATAAAATGCATAAAACCGGGTTAGTTTTATCACAGTTGCAAAGTGGAGGGTAGGGTCACACGTGAAAATGTGTGTGTTGCTATCTATAGCAGTCATGCATGCACACAAAAGGGATCCTATTTGGGAACTGCTCTAGGACTCCCAACCTAATGCAGCCTTGCTTTTTAATACTTCTGGGGATGGTGAAAAGAAAAGTTCAGTTCCAATAGCTATGGCCCCATCCACACTGACCATTTAATGCACACTAACCATTTAACTGGTTGGCCAAACAACAAACTCCCACAAAAGCATGGGAAACAAAGCCCTTAATATGCATCAATGCTCTGTGGTTGGTGGAATCACCATCAGGCCTGTAGCCAGGGGGTGGTAGTGGTGGTGGGGGTGGGGGTGGTAGTGGTGGTGGGGGTGGGGGTGGTGGTGATGGTGGTTAGGGGTTCACCCCCCCTTAAAATTTTCAGGTTAAAAAAACCTGGTTTACTCATGAATTTTAACTGGTTAACCAAATCCCCATGCTAAGTCTATGAGACACAAAAAATTAAGAGTCCCTCCAGAACTGCAAGCACTCTCTCAAGCAAATATTGACAATTTATTCACACTGTCATTACTTGCAGCAATAGCTGATGTAGCGAAGCAACCAAGTTGGAGGGGGGGGGGAGTGTTGAATGCTCTCATTAAGGAGGCCAGACTTGGTGGAGGTGGTTGACAGGGGCAGAGCTGCAGGCTATTGAAGGCTGCTCTGCCCCCTGCTGTGCTCTTTGCTTCAGCATGAGCTAGGAGTCAGGTTTCAACCCCCCCCCCCAATTTTCAACCCCTCCCAAAAAAAATTTCTGGCTACAGTCTGATCACCATCCAGGCCTCAAACTGGTTCCAGGGTTTCCTATGTTATGATCTGCACAGCAAAACCACTTTCTTCAATACTGGTTTTAAATTGCATTAAATTGTCAGTACAGAGAGGGCCTAAGTGATGATGAGGATAATGCAAGCATAGTAATCCTCTTCTGCTAGCAGAAATACATGATCAACACCTGGGTAATTCCATCTGCAACATATGTCACTATGCTTGATGTCAGATAACAGGAAAACAGAAGCCATATCTAAAGACATCCAGTAGGAATGACACATTGGGGACCCCCAATAACAACAACAACAACAACAACAACAACAACTTTATTCTTATATCCTGCCACCATCTTCCCAAAGGGACTAGGGATGGCTTACATGGGGACTAAGCGCAGCATCAACAAGAATTTACAAATTAGAACAGTAATTAAAAACATGATTGCTTGCTGATGGATTGTTGTTAGCAAAGAACTTTAGACTGGGATCACTGAGGAATTAATTAGGTTCACAAATCCATGGGGCTGCTCTTTCAATCCAACCTTGTCCAAATTATACCTTTTAGACTCCAACAATTTTTATTTGGAAATGCATATAGTTTCAAGTTTGTGATGTGATATGAAAAATAAATATAATAAAAAAAAACCTTCCACACTTAAAAGCAGCAACTATGAAAAACAAAACATGTCAAATGTTATTTCAACATCCAAAAATATAACAAATTGATTTAATAAATAATTATGTCTCCTATTAAACTACCATTACTGCTATACAAAACTGAAGCAACAGGATTATGATCTGAAATTGTTTTGGCAGAATATCCATATTATTACTGGGATGTAAATTTGGATATAAAAAACATATCAATCCTTGAAAATGACTTGTGTTTTCTTGAAAACAAGATATACTTCTTTATTTGATTGTATTTACATCCCCATGCATCTTGAAGTAAGATTGTCCATTAATTCAAAAAAGAATTTTAGGAATTTGATTCCCCATAATTGTCTTCTCTGATAATCTACCCAATTGAGGCAATCTCATTCTACTCCAGTCTCCCATCAACATTACATTTTCATATGGATATTCATTAATTTGTGTTATTACTTTTTGATAAAATACTGCTTTTGCTCCTAAAAGGGCATAAACACCAATAAAATCCTGATTTTACTCCCTGTACTTGTATCTTCAGGTACATTGAAATTCAGGGACATTCAAAACAATTCTGCTCTGGACTGGCCCTAGATTCTGCAAAGCCATTCAGAAGCGCTGACCTGAATCACAGCAGTGGCAGGAGTTCAGACCATCCAGTAGGGTAAATAAAATTATGTACTGTAGACCAATGCAGATTAGGGACAGTCCCGTTGTCCAGTCCACTCTAAGCCTGAAATACGGATCGCTCCGTAGTTTCTGAAAAACTGCAGAGCATTCCCTGACTTCTCTTAGTGTGGGATATAACCAGATTAACTGTTTTCACTCCTATTTATAGACCAGAAGACCCTTGATATTATCTGAATGTCCAGGAGCAACTTGAAGTCAAAAAAGTTTATAACAGCAGTGTAGACAAGCCCAGGATCACTTTTTTTTCTCCTGTGTAATTTTTAATTTTCATCTTTTTCTGATAAAAGAGCCAGCGAAGCTTTGAAAGCTTGCCTGATGTATTTTGTATTTTTTTAGTTGACTCAGTAAAGGTATCATCATTCTGTGGATTTGGTTGTATTTTGCCACACGGCCATCATTGCTTTCCCTGAATATATCAATAAAGGGAAGTAATAATACCATTGTATTCTGCTTTGGTGAGGGCTTATTTGGAATACTTTTTCCAGTTTAGAGCATCACAGTTCAAGAAGGATATAAGATGGAACAGATCCAAATGATGGCAATCAAATGAAAAAAAGGTCTGGAAACCGAGCAATATAAGGAACATGATAGGAATTGGATTTGTTTCGTTTGGAGAAGTGAAGATTGAGGAATGATATGGAAAGCATCAAATTTGAAGGGAAGACTGAACAACATGTTTTCTGCTGTTGCAAACACTAGGATGCAAACCAATGAATTCAAATTACAAATAACAGAGCTTCAACCTAAACATTAGAAAGAACATTCTAATAGTAACAGCTGTTCAATAGTGGAATAAATGGCCCTTGAGGAAGGCTGTCTCAACTTTTTTGGAGGTCTTTACAGAAAGGATTTACAGTAGAGTATTGCTTATCTAACCTTAACTCATCCAACATTTTGTATTATCCAACACAGTCTGCCTCCTACCCAAATCCACAGCTATTTCAATAAATTGCAATGTTTTGGTGCTAAATTCATAAATACAGTAATTACTACATAGCGTTACCATGTATTGAACTGCTTTTTCTATTGATTTGTTGTAAAACATGATGATTTGGTGCTTAATTTGTAAAATAATTTAATTTGATACTTAATAGGTTTTTCCTTAATCCCTCCTTATTATCCAACATTTTCGCTTATCCAATGTTCTGCCAGCCTGTTTATGATGGATAATAGGCCTGGGTAACAACGCAAAAATTTGTTTCTAAAATCGATTTGTAATTGGGGTTTTTTTTTGTTTCGATATTTAAAATAATTACAAAACTTTCCCAAAAAAGGTTTCGGTATTTACGAAATTTCGTAAATATTTACAAAATATTTTGTAAAGATGGCGCCCTTTTTTTTTTCAATATTTTTTCAATATTTTTTAAATTTAATTATTAATTTAGTAGAATAGGGATTAATTATTATTAATTATTATTAAGGAGGGAAGGCAGGCACTCACTCTGGCGGGCCCTCTCGCTCGCCGCTCGCTCGCCCCTCTCGCTCGCTGCTCGCTCGCCCCTCTCGCTCGCTGCTCGCTCGCCTGCCCCTCTCGCTCGCCGCTCGCTCGCCCGCCCCTCTCAGAAGATAGAGAGAGAAAGTTAGAGACAATAGGTAGACAGAGTGAGAGAGAGATGGCAGAGAAAGTGAGAGGTGTGTGTGAGAGAGATGACAGGTCATCTCTCGCTCGCCCCTCTCGCTCGCCGCTCGCTCGCCCCTCTCAGCAAGCATCGGCAGGCGGCCATCTTAAGTATTTCCGAAATGGACGGAAATACAAAATTTTTTGGCGCCTGCCGTTTCGATATTTAAAAACACTTCCAGGTTAAAAAAAATGTTTTGTAATCGTTTCGTAATTCAAAAATTAACGAATTTTTTAACGAATTACGAATTAACGAAACGAATTGACCAGCCCTAATGGATAAGCGAGACTCTACTTCCTTAGTGGCAGGAAGTTGGACTAGGTGATCTTTATGGTCAGTTCTAATCATGTGATTCTATTATTCTATGATTTTGTCTATTAATTGCTCAATTCCTAATTTTTACAACAAGAGAAGATTTGTTTGTTGACATTCTTGGGGTAATCTGAGCAACCTTTTCTTTTTTCATTCTTATTGCTGATATTGATATACTAATTGTGATCTTAATGATATTTTGAATGTGAGGGCGATCTGGCTGTGGCATCTCTCACCCCATTGATCGCCAGGGTTGATTCGGCTGATCTGACTGGCTAGGCGGGTGATATTTTGAATCAGCAATTCATTTGGCTGAAAGAAGGAAACTAATAATTGACTGACATCTTATAGTTACCCACTAACATCCCACACATACGAAACTACTTCCATCCAACCATATATACACACACACACACACACACAAAACAGGCACTCATTTAATGTAGGTATAATGTGATGTTGTGATTTCATAGACTCATAGAATAATAAAATTGGAAGAGGCCATGTGAGCAATCTAGTCCAACCCCCTGCCATGCAGGAAAAAGCACAAAGTGCCCCTGACAGAATTAATTAGAAGTAAATAATCTGAAAGCCAAAACACACCATGAGATTTTAAAACAATTTATGTTCTGATATTTTTACTCTTTTCACTTATAGGGTCACTCTGTTTCTCAACTGGTGGGATGGCATGCCCGAGTCTTTGGGAAAAACTATAGTGTCTGGCTTTATTCAGGGGCAATCTGATACCTTCTGTTAAGATTGAGACCTTTAGCAGACAGAGGCATTTTAGGGAAGGTGAAAAGATGATCAAAGTGAGTTTACTACAAACAAGATGAACAAAGGGTTAACTTCACCCGGGATTATCATAAGGTAACTTAAAACAATATATTACAAAAGATTTTGCTGGTTGCAGTAATTTCTCTGGGGTCTTTTAAAGTTTCCTGCTTCTGGTGCAAAGTGATGGTTATAAACTGTCTCAATCTTCTTTCTTGCGAAGCTTAAACTGGTCATAAGCTTCTGCTGTCATTTGGACTGTTGGTATAAGAATACTGCTGAATGCAGGTGCTAAGGATGCCTGTTTTTGGATAGATTCAGCCCAGGATTAAAAGACAATTCCCAAGTCTCTATTCTCTGTAGCTCTGTTGCAGGAAAAGGAGGAGTCCAGCAAAGGAGCTCTATACAGCCAAATGGAATAGCCCAACTAATGCTGGCTCCACCCAAAACTAATACAAAGGAAGGTATCGACACTATTGGGAAAACCTATAAACAGGGGGAACTGAAGCAGAGGAGAGAAAAAAGGCAGAGCTAAGACTTCACAATCGGCATTTATATTAATTTCATACTGAAAAGCATCACGCTACAGCTACATGTTACAATAAAAACAGAAATTAAAAATCATTTTTAATAATAAAAAAGAGAGGATACTGTGTAATGGCTTAAGTTAACATTGTCATCTACCTTACTAAACCACTTTATTCTTTTAACTAGTTCACGTAGAGGTTTGCCTCCCCCCTCCAAAATTAGTCTGCTGTTATTGTTGTTGCTAGCTATTTTTGTTATGATGTTTTATGCTGTTTTTATGCTGTTTTAATTGTTATTGCTTTATTTTAATTGTATTCTGCCTGGGCTTGGGCCCCATGTAAGCCACCCTGAGTCCCTTCAGGGAGATGGAGGTGGGGTAGAAAAATAAAGTTCTTCTTCTTCTTCCTCCTCTAAGAAGTAGGCTTTGTTTCTTATGTTATATAAAAACGAGGAAACAAATTATCTTTGCATGTGGATGGGCGACACTCCTCCTGCCCACATAACCAGAGATGACACAGACACATAGATGGAGTAAAAATGGCCACAACTTAATTTATTGATTACAGGAACACAAGGTTGGCTGCTAGGCATGGGTTCTGGATCGAGATCGATCAGCCTGCTGCTGACTGATACCTGATGAGTCCAACAGGGGGCCCACTGACACAATACCGGGCTACAAGACACGGCACCCCTGGTAACCGCCGGATGTTCCCTCCTCGGCCAGTAGGGGAGGAGCAGGACCAGATCCAGGGCCCATCCCACATGCCAACCGGAGTTGTGATGAACAGATAATGAACAACAACTGCAAAACTGAACAAAAACTTGAACATGCAGGGTGGGTGGGAGGACAACTCAAAGCAGGCCTGGTACCTTCTAGGCCCTTCGCAGCCTCTTTAAGGCTGCTGGGCACAGGATGCAACCGGCCCCTGGACAATGCCAGATGCTGGGTGGGGCTGGCCACTGATTGGCCAGCTAACCCAGTGGCAGGAAACTTCCCGCTGTGCGGGGGCTTCTGGGAAGGAGAAGCCCCTGCTACCAACATGGCCAGAGGGAGGGGCACCGCCCACCACAACAGGCCTTGCAAGTCGGGCAATGAATTTATACTGGAAAGAAGCAAACAGTGTGAAAGCCACCCAGACAACCACCCAGACAACCAACAGCACCGGGATTGTGGCGCAGCTGGCTGAGTGTCAGCTGCATTAAGATCACTCTGACCAAAAGCTCATGAGTTCAAAGCCAGCCCGGGCTGGAGTGGGTGTCCAGCCATTGTGTAGCCCGTTGTTGACCTTTGCAACCCGAAAGACAGTTGCATCTGTCAAGTAGGAAAATAAGGCACCACCTTGTGTGGGAGGCTGAATTTAACTAATTTATGAGGCCATAAAGAAAAAAGACTCCGGGGAATGTGGAATGCGGAAGAACTTCATCGGTGTCGCTGATGGACAATGAAAAGCAGCAGCTCCCCTGGCGGCCAGAAAAAAGTTAAATAGCCTTGGTGTATTTGTGTGTTAAATGTTGTTTGTCAAAACTGGCATTGAATGGTTGCCATATATGTGTTGACTGTAAGCCGCCCTGAGTCCCCTGCGGGGTGAGAAGGGCGGAATATAAGAACTGTAAATAAATAAATAATAAATAAACTTATTTATATATTTTATTTTATTGTTGAATTGATACTCTGTCTTTATCTAAGTAAGTCATCTAAAACTCAATAGGGTGCATGAAACAATTTGGCCCAGTTGTCTCTTTTCTTTTCCAAACTCAAAGAGTTTGTTGTTTTCTGCTGAAATTTGTGTCTCATGTATAATGATTCTCAAAACAATGAGGATGGGAAATGGATAAATTCTTGTGTGTAATTTTTTCCAATAATAATAATAATAATAATAATAATAATAATAATAATATACTTACTGTATTTATACCCCACCCTTCTCACCCCAAAGGGGACTCAGAGCGGCCTTACAAAAGACAACAATTCAATTCTACATAAAACAGACACATAATAAGATAAACATATACATCAAAACATAAAATTTGAAAGCATAGTCAAAGGCCATTCCAGTCATAAATTACACATATTCCATCTTCACTTATTGCATTGCATTACTGTCCAAAAGATTTAGATTAGATAATAGACATCTTTTAATATTGGAAAATGTCATGTAGAAGAGTATCATTCAAAGAAGGGATCCTTGGAAAACTTCCAAATAAAGAAGGATATCATTGCCACTGATGGGCAAAAATATGAATATATGGAGAGTTGTGTGACACCTTAAGGACAGACACATATATGCTTTTCGGAGTCAATTTTGTTGGGTGCATGCAGCATTATCTTATCCAGAATTGCAATTATGTACACAGTACACACATGGGAAGCAAATGGGAGTTTTGTAGACAGGTCACAAAATCATAAAGTTGGAAGGAATCACAAGGGCCATCTATCCCAACCCCTTCCATACAGGAATGTACAGTCAAAGCTCTCCTGAGAGATGGCTATCCAACCTCTGTTTAAAAAGAGAGTCCATTGCCCTCCAAAGTAGCCTATTCCACTATTGAACAGCTTTTACAGGAAAGCAGTTCTTCTAATGTGACAGTGAATATACTCTAGGTTCTACTCCAAACTTCTAAAGAGCACAACTGTGCAGATGACCATCTTCTTTCTCTGTTTTGCCTTCAAAATGGTAACTTGGTGTAGTATCCATTCCTATTGTCATTTTGAAAGGGAAAAGGGGGTAATTGAGAGGGGTAGAGGTTCTGAGGTTGTTGGAAAGGGTTTTTGGAAAGGTAATAATAATAATACACAGTAATAATACACAGTGACAATAATAATAATAATAATAATAATAATAATAATACAGAGAGATCCCAAAAATATTGGCCCTTTCAAACAGGTACCCTCTCTGAACAGTTCTAATTTATACTGGGTTTGCCCTATTCACTTTGGAGTTGCGGAATGTGTTTTATGCACAGGAGGGTCTGTAGGTGGCAAGCACGGCTCTGACACGGAGCGAACGAGGCAGCTTCTGCTTGCAGGGACTTCTGCGCTCACATCCGAACCCCATGGAGCTTTGGATCACTGCCAACGCCTCTTCCCTGAAAGAATCTTTCGTTTAAATAGACCCAAAAGCTTCACTGCAGGAGTCGGACGAGAGATAAATCATCTTCTCAAGGGCACACAGCATGTTAGTGGCAACAGGATAAGAACTCAGAGCTTCATCTGTACCATCACAGAGCATTTCACAGATGCCTAACTGGTGTTTGAGGTAAGGATAGGCTGTGTATACATATTATTCCAAGCACAACAGAACGGTTTGAATGAGAAACACCTTGACCAAGCATTCCAGCAAGGGCAATTGACTCCCACTTTCTTGGTGCAGAGAAACCAAGCCTTTCAGCCACTTGAGCTCTTGCCATGCACTTTTCATATATATTTTTTCCCTGTGACATTTGAGGTCTTCACCCTGGAAAGGTAACACGGTTTCTTTAAAAAAATACTTATAGTAATAAAAAATTACTTTAACCGCAAAAACTAATAATTGCTAAGGAGCCAATTAAATTCTGAAAGCGAGATGAAACCCTTCTTATTTCCCCTGGTGATTTTCTGCTTTAAACTTGCTTCCGTGTTGTGGGGGAGGGAGGCAAGAGTCGGAATGAGGGGGGAGAGAGAGAAAGAAAATATAATTTCAGAAGCTGACAGAACTCATTGTTCGAGAAATTTTAAATTCAAAAAAGTTAATAAAGCTCAACTATAAGATGAAGGGAATTTGCATTTCACAGATTAACAACATGTACAGCAAGAAAGGCGATCCGCCTTGCCCCAGGTGATAATTTAAGAAACCTTTGCATATTTTATTTAAAACTGGGCCCAGTTTGGCTGGGTAATAAAACAGACAGATAATGATTAGAAGGTCGGCCCTTCAGGGCACACAGCTTGGGCCCTAGCAAATACCAAACAATGATCCCACAAGCCTGGCTTGCTGCAGATTAGTCTAATTGCCTGCTGATGTTTTATTATTTTTTTTCTGAAGTTCTTTCCCTCGCTTCTCCTTGAAACGCTAAACAGGGTGGCAGTTTTGATATTTGCATTAAAAAATTTTTTTTTTTGCTATTCATTGCACAAATATTATATATATATATAATGCATATACATCTCATTGTATGTGCATGTCCAGTGTATGCATAAATGTGCATTTATGACACACATATATAAAAACATACAGAAAATAATGTACATACCATTTATTAGATAAGAAATATGTACATAAAATATTTATTAATATTGTATATAGAGAAGGAGAGGGTGTGTGTATATAATAGATACATACACATGGGTTATGCATGTATGCATCTGACTGTATGATTTATTTCCGTATTTTTAATAATTTAATCAAGTTCTAGGAAGAATGGGTTCTGATTCAAAGTTTGGTGGGAACTCCAATTAACCCATGGAGCATTTCACAAGCATGGGCTTCTTTTTTCTTTTGATATTGAGGAATGTTACCAATAAGTCATTGGAAATTCCAATTTTATTTTGTCGTGTCAGGAGCATCCTGTTGTGAGAGAATTGGCCGTCTGCAAGGATGTTGCCCAGGGGACGCCCAGATGATTTTGATGTTTTATCATCCTTGTGGGAGGCTTCTCTCATGTCCCTGCATGAGGAGCTGGAGCTGATAGAGGGAGCTCATCAGCCTCTCCCCGGATTCGAACCTGCGACCTATTGGTCTTCAGTCCTGCCGGCACAGGGCTTTAACCCACTGTGCCACCGGGAGGTTCCAATGAAAGAGAGGAAGTCATAGGAGATTTTTGGAGATTCCAAAAAAAGCCAATGGGATTTTGGCCTGCATCCATAGGAGTCTAGTATCTAGATCCAGGGAAGTCATGCTACCCCTCTATTCTGCCTTGGTTAAACCACACCTGGAATATTGTGTCCAATTATGGGCATCACAATTGAAGAGAGATATTGACACGCTGGGATGTGTCCAGAGGAGAGTGACTAAAATGATCAGGGGTCTGGAGAGCAAGCCCTATGAGGAGCGGCTTAAAGAGCTGGGCATGTTTAGCCTGAAGAAGAGAAGGCTGAGAGGAGACATGATAGCCATGTATAAATATGTGAGAGGAAGCCACAGGGAGGAGGGAGCAAGCTTGTTTTCTGCTTCCCTGGAGACTAGGACACGAAACAATGGCTTCAAACTACAAGAAAGGAGATTCCATCTGAACATAAGGAAGAACTTCCTGACTGTGAGAGCTGTTCAGCAGTGGAACTCTCTGCCCAGGATTGTGGTGGAGGCTCCTTCTTTGGAAGCTTTTAAACAGAGGCTGGATGGCCATCTGTCAGGGGTGCTTTGAATGCGACCTGTTGTCCTTCAGTCCTGCCGGCACAAGGGTTTAACCCATTGTGCCATTTCATTCTTAGGAGAGAATGAAAGTAGGTGACAGGAACCCAGATAGAGCTTTGCTGTATAATAATAATAATAATAATAATTATTATTATAATTATTATTATTATTATTATTTTATTTCTTACTTGCCTCATGGCTTGAGGAGTTACAATATAATTAAAACACATAAACTTTGTTAAAATTCTAGAAATACACATATTAAAATGTATTTCTATTTTTAAAAATACATACTGAAATATACATACTGCTATCATAATCAACATGTAATGAAAAATCCCAGATTGTGTCCACATTAATCTGAGTTTTGGAGCCAGAGTGAAAATGTCAAGGTACAGCCCAAGAGATATAATCAGAAGTCTACTGAGGCTGAAGGTTGTAAAGGATGAAAGAGATTTTAATAGATTCAAGATTCTGTATCATAGTATCTGTTTTATACATCACAAAGCTTGCTATAATATAAACCTCAGAATTTTTCCTGTTTTTAAACACACTAAAGCATGACTACGGTTTGGAAAGGTGAACAAATAAAAATGTGTACAACTGGAATATAGGTCCAAGTGGACTTTAGTCGATGGGAAAATAGATATAGTTATATATGAGGTATCGATGGACAATCTATTTAAATAAAAATGTAATGTTCATTCGTGGGATTAACATAACTCAAAAACCACTGTACCATACAAGACCCCCTCAATAACATCAATCTTTGGATTGAAAAAATAGAAGATTTTGGCAAAGTCTCGGGCTTTAAAATTAATAAATCTAAATCCATGATACTAACTAAAAACATCCCAAGGGAAAGAAAAGAGAAGCTGACAATACTCACAGGCTTACAAATAGTAACAAAAATTAAATATCTTGGTATTTATATTACTGCAAAAAACACACAACTACTAAAAAATAACTATGATGTGAAATGGAGAGAGATTAAAAAAGATCTAAAAGATTGGCAGCATATGAAATTCTCCATAATGGGCAGAATAGCAGTGGTAAAATCCAACATACTCCCCAAAATGCTACATCTGTTCCAAAATCTTCCGATAATCAGAAAGAAACAAATATTCGTAGACTGGCATAGAGACATCTCAAGATTTATATGGAACAACAAAAAGCCTAGAATTAATTTTACTAATTTAACAGATGAAAGAAAACGTGGTGGTCTGGGTCTGCCAAACCTCAGACTGTACTTTGAAGCTAGCTGTATGGAGTGGATTATGGACTGGATATCGCTGAAAAACAAAAAACTCTTAATACTAGAAGGCCACGATTTAAGAACCGGGTGGCATGCCTATTTATGGAATAGTAAAGCAAAAGTAGAAAAAAAATTCCGGAACCATTTTATTCGAGCAGCCCTCCTGAAAGTATGGGATTTATATAAAAGGAGGATATACCCGAAAACACCATTATGGCTATCCCCCCTGGAAGCCCATCAAAGGAAAGAGCTGGGATGGAGAGAATGGCCAACGTACAAAGATCTGCTAACGAGGGTAGGAAAGGAAATGATGCTGAAGCCACAGGAAGACCTAAAAAAGAGATACGAAAACTTTACTTGGCTCCAATATTGGCAACTGAGAGAACATTATAAGAAGGATAGACAAATAGGTTTCATGGAAAGCCCAACGGCCTGGGACAGACTCTTAGAAAATCCCAGAAAATACATCACAAAAGCATACAAGTTACTTTTGGAATGGTCAACGGAGGAGGAACGAATTAAAGAATACATGATCAAATGGGCAAGATTGATTGGTAGATCTGTATCTTTAGAAGAATGGAATACGATCTGGAACACAAAAACAAACTACTCGTATGCCTACGATATAAAAGAACACTGGATAAAAATGGTTCACCAGTGGTATCTAACGCCCTCCAAACTTGCCAAATTTTCCAAGAACATGTGTAACAAATGCTGGAAGTGTGGTGAAGAGGAAGGGACCTACAAACACATGTGGTGGTCCTGCAAGAAGGTAAAGGCATACTGGAAAACAATCCAAGAAAACTGTCAAAAAATGCTGAGAAAGAACATTCCCCTCAAACCGGAAAGCTTCCTACTGGGTTTAACAGAAAAAACCTGGGACAAAGAAACTGACAAGCTATTTATATACTTGATATCCGCAGCCTGCATACTTCTAGCTAAAGTCTGGAGGAAAAAGGAAATGCCATCGGAGGAAGAGTGGATCGAAAAGATAGTAGATATAATGAATATGGACCACCTGTCATATATCTCATCAGCTACACGTAACATACCACTAGCAAAGACAAACTAGTCTCCTGTCAAGGAGTGGCTAGGGGAAAGAAAGATTAAGCTACTAATTGGGTAATACCTGCCCCATTCCCCTACCTGTATTGTGGAAAATTGAGTGCAAACACATCCCTCAGCTGGAGGATTCCCTCCTCATCAAAATCTATTATCACCCAGACCACAATATGAAGCTACCCAACCATACCAATCTAATCGCAATATGATCTGATAGGAAGGGGAGCTTCCATATATAAAGATGAGGTTTTAGCTATGGGTACCCATGGAAGATAAAAAGCATAGTGACACTGAATATAAAAGTCTATAGAACTGGTTGTTATATATAAAATGGTTAAATACTTTATGCCGACAATATGATAAACTTTAAGGAGCTATTAAGGGGAAAGAGGGGGAAAAACCCTCTCAATTAGGAAAAATTAACACTCAATCGGGAAAATAACCTGATTAACTAAAATAGATACAGGAAATGGAGAGAGTTAGAAAAGTCACAGCCAAAACCTGTATGGAAAATAAGAATAGGAAAAGACAATACGTGTAAAGGAATACAATGGTAAGAAAATGTCAGTGACAATTAAAAGATAAGCAGGAAAATGGAAACTAGCGACCTTCAAAAAGGTGGTACAAGGTCATTTATTTATACAGGGAAGTGTAAGGAAACCCAAAGAAACAAATTTATATATATAACTATAAATAAATATATACATATAAACAAACAAAAAACAAAAAATCAAAAGAAAAAGAAGACAAAAAGCAAAATACAAGGAAAAATCTGGATACACCAGGGTAGGGGGGGGGGGGGGGGAGGTTCGACCATTGTTGTGAACTTGGTTTTTAACATATCTGGTCATCCGATAATATACGAATAGTTCAGGAATAGTTTAGAAATGTATATTTAGATATTATTGTGCATTTCGTTGTCTTTGTATATGTCGTTGTCTCTGTTTGTCTCAGTTCTAGTTGTTCTTTTTAATGTTGTCAAAATAAAATTCTTTAATAATAATAATAATAAAAAACCACTGGACAAATTGACACCAAATTTGGACACAATACATGTATCAGGCCAACAAGTGACCATCACTCATAAAAACACTAGAAAACTTAGCGGAAGGGACTTAAAAGGCCAAAAAAGCAAAAAGACACTACAGCGCATATGCAAAACCATATATACAGTATATATAAAAGCTGGGTTGCAGATAAACATAAAAAAACCAAGATTATGGCAACAAGAATGATTGACAACTGTGAAATGGAAGGAGAAAATGTGGAGGCAATGACAGACTTTGTGGAACTCTCTGCCCTGGAGTGTGGTGGAGGCTCCTTCTTTGGAAGCTTTTAAACAGAGGCTGGATGGCCATCTGTCAGGGGTGATTTGAATGCAATATTCCTGCTTCTTGGCAGGGGGTTTTCTAGGTGCAAAGATTACTGCAGATGCAGACTGCAGCCAGGAAATCAGGAGACACTTACTTCTTGGGAGGAGTGCAATGTCCAATTTTGATAAAATAGTGAAGAGTAGAGACATCACACTGGCAACAAAGATCCACATAGTTAAAGCAATGGTATTTCCCATAGTCACCTACGGATGTGAAAACTGGACCGTAAGAAAGGCTGAGCGAAGGAAGATAGATGCTTTTGAACTGTGGTGCTGGAGGAAAGTGCTGAGAGTGCCTTGGACTGCGAGAAGATCCAACCAGTCCATACTTGAGGAAATAAAGCCGGACTGCTCATTGTAGGGAAGGATAGTAGAGGCAAAGATGAAGTACTTTGGCCACATTATGAGAGGAAAGGAAAGCTTAGAGAAGACAATGATGCTGGGGGAAAAGGAAGGAAAAAGGAAGAGGGGCCGATCAAGGGCAAAATGGATGGATGGCATCCTGAAGTGACTGGATTGACCTTGAAGGAGCTGGGGGTGGTGACGGCCGACAGGGAACCCTGGTGTGGGCTGGTCCATGAGGGCACGAAGAGTCAGAAATGACTGAACGAATGAACAACATATATATGCACACACACACACACACACACACAAACACACTGTTCTGTTGCGCGCTGTGCCTGTAAAGAATTTCCTTTAGAACAGGACGTGCAACCTTTGCCCAGCGGGAAGCCAGGGGACCTGAAGAGAAGTTCTCAGAGGTTTTCCACCACAAATGATCTTTAGATGGCTTGTGAAGTATAACAAAGTCCTTTATTAATGAACAATCAAACAGAAACTTTTCTTGTCTTCAATAAAGTTAACCAAATGCTTCCAGGCTTTTATGCAACTGTTGGCTTCCTAAACTTGCCCACGAAGGAGAGGCAACTGTCTTCAATAACTTCTTCTTTACTTTAAAGGAAAATCCCCTTTTTAACTTCTCCCAGGCTGACTGCAATTTAACTCTTACTGATGTGGGCTTCGCTACTGGGTCGAACTGCATCTCGAAGCACCGAGTGGACCTACCAGTAAACGCTTAGCTATTCTCCAGCTGGAGTTCTTTGGTCTTCCAAACTGTTACCGTTCGAAATTCTTCAAAGCTTTTGGGCTGTTTCCCTGAAAATCTTTAGAATTTTTGGAGGCTCTTAAGACTGTTCTCCCCCAGAAAGTCTTAAAGGTTGAAGCATTTGTACAGGGGAAGCTTGCACACGTCCTGTACATTAGCTTTCCTTGCTGAGACTAACTAAAAAAATGGCTCCCTTCCCTTCCCAATTACCCTGAGCAAGGGGCAGGACCAAAACTTAACGATGATGGACAGGTGACTTGCCCTACGACTGCAACCAAAGGAAGCCACCTTTCTGCAGAACCCCTGGAACCCTGGGCTGCAAGCAAACACTCAATACAAAGCAAATAAATTTGGACCTCCTGGTACAGCTGTACCAGCCAGGCCCGTAGCCAGGATTTCGTTTCGGGGGGGGGGGGGGGGGTAATTATTTTTCAGGCGGGGGTTTCGGGGGGAGGGCTGAGTTTTGGGGGGGAGGCTGAGTCTGAGTGAAAGAGGGTCTAGCCTAGCAAACCTTTTGTATCATTACCCCAATACCCCCATGCATATGGGATATATTGAGTATGGTGATCAGATCATGATATGAATAAACAACAGTTTAAATAATGCACCAGTAAGGCCTTTTCACGAACCACCATGAGAATTTCGGGGGGGGGGGGGGGCTGAAGCCCTTCAAGCCCCCCCCCCCCCCCGGCTACATGCCTGGTACCAGCACACACATATATACAGATATACACAAATATATGCACACACAGAGCACATAAACATAGACTGGGCCACAGCAACGCGTGGCAGGGTATGGCTAGTAAGGTATATGAGACAGAGCTCTGTATGTGCAATGCATAGTCAATGTGAATACTGAGATAGGTGAAAATACGCCTAACATACTGATCCTTCTACTTTTATCCTATCTGAATTAACCTGAGAGTCATTGACCCAGTGAACTATATGGTATGCTATAGGGTTATGAACCAGACATCTCGTTTAAAACCCAGCATTCTGTAAACCATGGCATTGAGCTTATCTCCATATTGTGTTTTGGGTGCCATCAAATCCACAGAACAATTCTTCTCAATGTATTAGCACCATGAAATTCTGCAGTTCATTTTAAACTTCTCTACACTGATTATTCGAAGGTCCCTTGGGTGACAAAGGAATGTTGCTACAATATGGGAAATACCTTTGAAAAACCCCATACTTTTAAGAAAATGATTCCTCCCCTCTCCTCTCCTTTCATCTTGATGTCAATGTGGTCTGTCAGGTTTGTGTCACTGGTTGTACATGCCAGAAACGTCATTTGGAATGACAATAGTAGGAAAAGGTCAGGGCTATTACTGAACATGCTTAAAGCCTGAAGCTCCATCCAGTCAAGAAACTATGATGCGGCTTTCGGGGCTGGTAGGGAAGAAGTCAACCACCATGAATACAGAGGTACTTGGCAGCATTGGTCCATAGAAACAGTTCCTTCAGGCTTACACTTTCTGATCCAGGTTGTGAATGCTGTGTAATTAGCACCAGGAGCTGACATATGTGCAAGCAACACAGACCTGTCAGGATGTTAAGTGAGCACTGCCTGTGTGCAAGGATCTTACCAAGAAATTCATTCTGGCTGTGCATTTGTATAGCTGTCATTCTTATAGTGCTTCTTACAATTGGAGCGGAGGGAAGAGTATAGATGTTTTCTCTGCATTTCCATCCCAAGATGAATATTGTCAATCTAAACTAAAGAACAGCAGTGAAAACAGAGAGAAAACTGGAACATCTTTTTAATGTGTATCGTTGTTACAGAAACTCGGGACTTTTTAAAGCATATAGCAGTTCCTGTTTGGCACACAAAAAAAGACTTGCAGATAAATATGGCAACCTCATGGCATGTTTCCCCACGCAATATGAAAAAGTTGCCCATGTTGTAATAGCTTCATAGAATACATTTCTTCAAACCAGCTCTAAACACTTACTTTCCACTGGAGGGAACAAGGAAACACTTGACAATAGATCACTGAAGTTGTGTGATCGTTCCTCTTTAAGAGAGGAAGAAATGGAATGGGAAAAACTCCACATAAATGTTGCTTCTAGTAGCAGTTCCACCATGCCGACAATCACAGAATCTAGTGTGGAGTAGAGACATCAACAGCCATCCAGTCCAACCCCCTGCCATGCAAGAATCCATAATCAAAGCACTCCTGGCAGATTGCCATCCAGCCTCTGTTTAAATTTTGCATGAGGAGAAGACACAACACTCCAAGGCAGTATTTTTCATTGTCAAACTACTTTTACTCAGGGGCGGCTCAACCCATCATGCAAAGTAAGCATTTGCAGTATAGTTGATTTTGCCCAGGGGCGCTCTTGAGGTGCTCTTTGGGGAAAATAGACCTTGACATATGCGAGTTGTAGTTACTGGGATCTATAGTTCACTTACAATCAAAGAGCATTCTGAACTCCACCAATGATGGAATTGAACCAAATATGGCACACAGAACTCCCATGACAAACAGAAAATATATATCAATGATTGGTTTGGGGGGGGGGGGCAAAATACTGTTTGCTTACCGTTGAAAGTTACCTAGGGCCACCTCTGCTCTTACTGTAAGGAAGTTTTTCCAAATAGTCAGTCTCTTTTCCACAATGCATGGTCCTACCCTTAGTGATTCTGACCAAACTGCAAATTCCAGGATTCCATAGGATGTTGCCATGGCAGTTAAAGTAGGACCATGTACTTCATCACACTCAATAAAATAAGAGTTTCTACACATTTAAGAAATAGCTACCAATGGAGCCCATCTGTTGCACTCTAGACCAGGAAAAGCTCTCTGACTTTACACACCACATACTTAAGCAGAAATGCAATCCATTTATTGAAGATAATTAAAAAAGCAGTAAAAGTAAAAAGTACGTTAAAAGAATAGGTGAATCCAAGGTAGGAAGATAAGCCAGAACAAAATAGCCCAGGTAATTAGTCCATCAAATTTAATGAAAAACAAAGACAGAAACTTCTAAGGTAAAATCCAAAAACTGGAAACATGAGTCCAAAGCACTCAAACACATAATCATAAAATCCAAGAATTAAAAATATGAATCAAAGACACTTTAAACACAAGTCTTTCCAAAGCAAGACTTCCAAGGTATAAGGATGAGATCTTGACTTGATTCTAAACAATTCTTCATCTGACTTCAGATTCTGTATTTGGGACTTTTATCTCCTCGTTAAGCTATGTCGCAAGCGGCCAGAACTTGGTTTTGCTTTAACCTTGAATCCCTTATCTTTCTTTCTCTGAGCCTGGCAGAATGTCTCAGCCACTGATCTGCTTGCCTATTTTGACTAATAACATCCCATCTATCTATTTGCTCATTAATTTCTGTAGCTGGACCAGGTGCCAAGCTGCTCTCAAGGTCCAAATCATGGGAATTCTCTGGTAGCAATTCAAGGAGCACACCATCATCCCTACACCCTTCAGGGACATACTCATGAGAAAATACACTTTGAACAGGGATCTCCTGGTCATTCTCTGCATCAATATAATTAGAAACACCGTTACCTTCATGAACCTCATTGTCATCATTCCCCACATCCAAAGCACCCTGATCCTTAAACACAGTCACAGGCTGAGCTCCAACACCATCACACAATGGAAGCTTGTACTGTGGGCTTCAACTATTTCACCAATTTTAAAGTGTAGTTAATTGGCAATCAGCTTTATTCTAGATTCCCCTCATAGAGATGGGTAAAAATGTCACATTTCACATGTGATGGGAATCCCCCATCGTACGTTTGTAAACATAACAATGACATGGATCTGGAGAGAGTATCTGAGATGGTGAGTATAGATTCCTTTCTTCTGCCATTATCCCTTTAGGATCTGGGAGGAAAGAATGAGAAAAAACAAAGGATTTTTTTCTATCAAAAGAAAATGGGAGAGGAGACAGTGGGAGGAGAAATATGTCTCCCGTGTGATGGGAAGGCAAACAGATAATTTGAAAAGAAAGTGGGAGGAGGGAAAATGTGTGATGATGGTAGGAAAATCATTCATTTAATTTCCAAACGAGGCGTTATGAAGCTTAAGGGAAAAACAAGGACCCCCAATGCTTTACTTATCCCGTGGGATGAAGTCCTATGTTTGTGTTATGTGAGAAGGTCCCCAGTTACTAAGTGGGATCTAGATTATCCAACCTTAGTGACAAAACCTTCTGTTTCTCAACAAAAATGTGAAGAACTAAGTGCCATAAACAGTTGTCCAGCCAAATTCAGGAGAAAGTAACAAACTATTTGTCTAAATTCCCTAAAGGTACCAGATCTTGGACTCTAAAGAGGGTTGTTTTTGTAAATATTTGGATGGGAGACCACCAACTAATGCTAAATGTGGTAGGTTATAGTTCAGAGGAAGCAACTGGGAAAGTCACCTCTGAGGATTTCTGTGCTGTGAAATTCATGGGGGTCTCCATAAGTTGACAAGTGACTTGAAGGTCACTTCAAGTCACACACATACACACACAGACACACACACAAAAACACATTTAAGAATTCATTTGCCACTTCATACACTTTTACAATTTGGGAATAGCTGTGGTCCCCACTTTCAATGTTCATCTTTCAAAGTGTAAAGGAATGAGCTTGTTTCCCCACAAAAATGTTCATCAGTGAAACCTAATACATGTGTAATCGGGAACACAATTTTGGTGGTTGGAGGAAATGGAATTTCCTCACCCAACATGCTCTGGAGGCCAGATGGCATCAAGGGACATGGTCACCCTGACTTCATCAGGTTCTTTGATGATATGACAGATGTATTTTTTCCCAATGCCTTAGCCAAAAGATTGGTTTCCCTGCCCTGTCCTCTTTTCCACTGAGAGAGGATAGGAAAGCTGATGCCTGTAGGAGTTTCTTGGAAACACAAGCTGAGAGTGCTTTGCCTTCTTCCCAAAGGTCCCTCCTGCTGCCAGAAGGAAGATGTAGGAAGAGAATGAAATACTGACAGCTAGTGTTTCCAGAAGCACCTGCAAACAACAGGAAAGGGAGTCCTTGGTCTCTATTAGCTGATTTGAGAAAAGGGGGAATTCTTTTCCTTGACTGGTTCAAAATGGAATGATAATACTAATAATCTTACCCACTTCTCCTTGTGGCTCGAGGTGAGCTACAACATAGTTAAAAACATGTAATTTATTGTAAACATTCTGTAATGTCTGGAGGAGGCACTGTGGGGAGTCAGACCCTGGTGGATCCAAACCAGAGCTTGATGGATTGAATTAGGCCCTGGGGATGGAGGTTTCTAATGTCTTGTGTGCAGGATTTGTAGCATTGCCTGAAATCAAGCACAGTTACTTGCACATCAACAGCAACGAATAGAGTGAGAATGCATTTATTGAATGTAAATTCAGTCATGGAAAATATACCTATTTTGGATGAGTATTGTATCCAATGTTGTATCTAATATTCTATTTTTATTTTTTTAAATCAATGTACAGAGTGATATGTTGTTGTTGTTCATTCGTTCAGTTGTTTCCGACTCTTCTTGACTTCATGGACCAGCCCATGACAGAGCTCCCTGTCGGTCGTCACCACCCCCAGCTCCTTCAAGGTTAATCCAGTCACTTCACGGATGCCAACCATCCATCTTGTCCTTGGTCGGCCCTTCTTACTTTTTCCTTCCATTTTCCCCAGCATAATTGTCTTCTCTAAGCTTTCCTTTCTTCTCATGATGTGGCCAAAGTACTTCATCATGGCCTCTACTATTCTTCCCTCCAATGAGCCCACAGGCTTTATTTCTTGAAGTATGGACTGGCTGGATCTTCTTGCTCTCCAAGGCACAGAGTGATATACACCTCGCTTTATAAAGCTTTGGTTTTTTTCTTATTTACTTGCTTATCTAAGAAGTATTTTTACAAATCTACTAGCCCCAGAACTTTTAATGAGAAAATAAATAAAGTGTCATACGTGGAGGTTAGTGTTAGGCAATGTAGCTGTAATAATACTGGTTACACCCACTCCTCTCCTTGGGTCCATACTCCAGAGCCTAGCATAGAATCATAGCACCATAAAGTTGGAAGAGAGCACAAGAGCCACCCAGTCTAACCTCCTGCCATGTGAAAATATACCATCAAAGCCCTCTAGACAGATGGCCATCTAGCCTCTGCTTAAAAACCTCTAGAGAAGTAGGCTCCCCCTTTCTGATGCGTTACTTAGCTGGAAGAGGATAGGATGGTTAGTGTAACCACGGGAAGTCTCTTTGGGGATGTTAGGTCAAAAGACTTCTATCCTATGCTATGGTTTCTGGACCACAAGATGACTCAAGCGGGTCAGAGTGACTATTATTCGCTTCACGTTGCTGTGTATGCACATTTTAGTTTACGTGCACACAAGATAACTGGTGGTACATGGCAAGTTTTGTATAATCATTATTATTGTGTTGGATTTGAACTGCAACCATTGTACAAGCACAAATACCACCAAGTATTAGTGTATACTGTGTGTAGTGTACTGATATATATATATATATATATATATATATATATATATATATATGGAGAGAGAGAGAGAGAGAGAGAGAGAGAGATGTATTCCTTACATTCCATATTCTTAGTGTTAAATTGGCCAAGCAATGTGCATAGAAAGTTTTTAGAAAGTTAATCCTATTTTTTCATCTCTGACCTAGAATTATAAACCCAGCTACCTTCCAGATTTACACAGTTATCTGCCAAGTGCCATACACAAACAAAGATACAGCAAAAATAGTGCCAGGCATACAACAGACATTAAAACTACCGTCTGTTAAAGCTAATATGAAGCTGGGATGGTTTGGCTGCATTGTGAGATGAATGTGAAGCAGTGCAGTCTGTGGAGTGTTCGGATTTTTTTCTCTTTCAAAAGGAATTTTTTACCCCAGGCCAGAAGCCTTTGTGTCAGAGAGACTGTCTCATTTCTCTTCTCAAAGGCTGTCAGAGATGACTGAGATTTGAAAACCTTTCTGATGTTGATGAGGTCAAGGAAGGCAGTGCTCCCAACCATTAGTCATTGCCTCAGTGGTGAACTGAGACTACATATGAGGACTGGAGTGAGAGAAATGTGAAGGAATTATATTTGGAGGAATGAGGTGGGAGAAAGAAATGTTGTGCATGAGTAAATAAGTCTATTTTAACAAAGCAGAAAAAAAGAGCACACGTTTAAGTCAAATGATAACACCAACATTTATGGTATTAGTATTCAGCTCACAAAAGGAGGAGTGATGGATGAGTTCCCAGTTGCAATGTTCTGAAGTAAAGATACTTGACTAGAGGCAAAACATATATTAATATTACTTAATCAATACCCAAAATTCTCTAGTGTGTTTTTGTACAAGCCTGTTCTATAAAGATGCTGATTCCATTGAATGGTGTTAGTTGGAGTAGCTGAAGAGAATACTCCGTTCCCATGCAGACCTCCGTGACTTTAGAAGAGGCATTGGCATTGTATAAATAACACCATACACAACGGAACTGGTTTTGAAGCAGGTGTCTCAGCTCATTGGGGAAAGGCATGTGTTTTAGGGTGAAATATCCTATGTTAGGGCTCACCAAAGTACTGAACCATTAACTGAGTAAAAACTCAGTATGTCACAAGTCCTGTTACCAGACTGGTATTTTTAAAGTGCAATATCATTGAGGTCCCCCATCAGGATCTGGTGCAGATCCAGGAATAAGAAAGGCAGTCAAACCACATGGGATATATGGGACCTTATCTCATCCTTTAGTGAAATTCACACCATTGCTTGTCCCATCTGAAACCCCCAACCAGACACACTATCCAACTCATCCATCTCACCCAGGGTTTTTATATTTTCATATTTATCAATTCTATCCATTATAATTTGGCCCAGCCCGCTGTGAACATTTCTATTACTTTATTTCATTTCCTGTGTTTGACTTTGTATTAACTTTTTTATTTACATTTTATTTGATGTTTATTATGTGCTGCATGTATTGTATTTTATTTTGATCTGTTGTAATTGTTGGGCTTGGCCTCATGTTATCTGCCCCGAGTCCCCTTTGAGGAGATGGTGACGGGGTATAACTAAAGATGATGATGATGATTATTATATAGATCGTTTAGGGTTTAAACTGTACAAATTTCAATGAATTCTACTTCAAGATGAAGTTCACCAGATTATCATGGTTGTAAACAGCTCTAGTTGAGATCATTGGCTATTTCATGATCACTCTTATTCAAGTATTCTATAGCTATAGTTATGTAGTGGAGGGAATTACTTCCTATTCCCTCCATCATCATTTTCACTATCTTGTACAGAAAAAGAGTGACTTTCTAAAGGAAAAAAAGCTCTTCTATCCACGGAGGTTCTCCTTTTCAAAACCTTACCCTCCACATGACAAAAGTCACCTAAAGTGTAGTGAAAAGAGTAGGCATCTCATATGTGCTCAACCTTCAGAATTGCAGAATGTATGAAGAGGATTTTGATGCTAAAAAAAATATTGACCTTACAATGGAAGACTAATATCCAGCAAGAGTTAAACTATTTTGAGTTGGTTTCTATGGGAGAGACTTAAGTTTGTCTATATAATAGTAGGAACTAACAGGGCAATCTTGTATCATTTTAACTACTGTATCTCAGGAGCTGGTAGTGCATGAGATACACCACACCATACCATGATACCTATGACTAAATCACATGTCAGATCTTCCAAGGGAACACTGACAGATGTTCTCACACACTCCTCCTTTCACTTGTCTCTCAGATTTCCATGGCTGAGTAGGGACCTCATCCCATGCATCCTGGGTTCTGTTTCCATGCAATTCAGAAACGGAGTCCCACAGACTCAGTTTCCAAGTCCCATCACATGTTGTAAGGGCACTTCCAGTGGGATTCCATGGGACTCCGTTGCCGCAGTGAATGGAAATGGAGCCCATAATGGAAACTGAATCCCATCACATGACGCAAGGACTCTTCCAATGGGACTCAGTGGAACTGTTTCCACAGTGAATGGAAATGTAGGCCATCATGTATTTTTAGGAGTTGGTACTACTTGACTCCAAATGGGGGAAAGCGGGAGAAAGACAGCCCTTGACTAAGAAAGGGCATGGGATGGCTGGCCATCTCAGAAAATGGACATTGACAAGAGGGAACGGAGTAAGATGGTTCCATCTGCTTTTCCCTCTTTTCCCCTTACTCATGGGATGAGGTCCTAGGGATTCAAACCCTGCTCTTCAGCATTGTAGGCCAACCCTCAAACCACTATGCCACACTAGCTCTCCAGCTTTTCCTATCAATAGCAAAGTCAAAATGCACTCTCCCACTGAAATTAAGTACAAATATACTACACTAGATGGTAAAACCACTTATCTTTGTTTAGCAATTAGATATAAAGATTTCAGTATGGGAAAATATTTCATCTTAAGTCAGTTGTCTACTTATAGTGTAGACTGCTGTTTGCGAAACCACTCTCCCAGAGATACAATTTCCATCTTACCTTTCATTCCATGCAAGGTATGGACCTCCAAACAACAAAAGTGACAGAAATACTCCCAGTAGTTTCTTTCTGAGGTTTATTCTCGGTAGGCAACTGCCCTGCACCCTTGCAAGGTCCATAGCAAACCTTCATGCAACAGATGAAGAACTTGCTACTACTGCTATTAAGCTGTTCAAAGAGGTGTTGTTCAAAGAGCTCCTGCTGGCAAGACTGGCTAATTGCCTCAAATGTGTATATTTCCCTTTCAGGGTCTCCCTAATCTCAAGATCAAGAAGGAGATCTTCCAGGACGGGCTGAGATGT
This sequence comes from Anolis sagrei, assembly GCF_037176765.1. Lineage (NCBI taxonomy): Eukaryota > Metazoa > Chordata > Lepidosauria > Squamata > Anolidae > Anolis > Anolis sagrei. Next base: position 150,876,910 of record NC_090021.1, read on the forward strand.
GTGCCTCTACCATAGCATGTAAGACATTCTGTTATCATGAAAGGGGTAGCAAATATGGTCTGCTGGAATGCTTCTCTATGGGATTGGATTCTTAAACAAAACAATAGAGGCATCAGTTGCCCATACATGTTGCTATAGGAGAGGAAGTGTATCAAAAGTGTTGGTTGCCTTTGTGCAAGACCTGGCCTGCAGGTCCATCCAGTTCTCTTCCTGGTTGTTTTCACTGGCATGACATACAGTATGTTCTCGGGGACATGAGGACATGCCTGTGATTTTTATTTTCTTTAGGGATTTTTGAAGTAGCATGTTTCCCTATTTCTTCCCATCATACTTAGGTCATGATGGCCATTTTACTGGTACAGACATGTCAGAATAATTGAAACACAGGATTGCTCTTTAAAAGTGGGATCCGCCTAAGTGTTGCTGATGTATTAAATTGAATACATACTTTACCCACCTGCTATGCTTTGATAGAAATGTGGGAAAGTCATTAAGCTTAAACAAAAGGGATAAAAGGCAAAATAATAGAATATTTAACATGTTGGAAGAGTACGAGCATATTTTCACTTGCATTCTGGACTTCCATTTAACTCCTGATATATTCTTGCTGTCCTATGGTCTAAAGCTGTGACTTATAGGTTGAATTTCAGTAATTAAAATGAATGTGTTATCAAATATGTTATTCTTATTTCAATCATTGCCAGTCATTGCAAGTGACATTCCATTTAAACAATGGCAAAAAGATATGTCAGCTTTCATCTAGGGAAGAAACCCAGAATCAGATTCAAGATATTACAAGATGAAAAGAGGGGGAATGGGTCCTCACATATTGAAAATGGATTATTATATTTGTTATTTGGTATGTCCGAAAGACTGATTAAAAACAAGAGATGACTGCAATAAGAGTAAGTTGTAATTTTGCAATTGGTAGTAGCAGGTAAAATGTAATTGTGTCATTTTATCTATATAAATAAAAATGTAATGTTCGTTTGTGGGATTAACATAACTCACAAACCACTGGACGAATTGACACCAAATTTGGACACAATACACTTATCAGGCCAATGAGTTAGAGCCCCCAGTGGCACAGTGGGTTGAACCCCTGTGCTGGCAGGACTGAAGACCGACAGGTCGCAGGTTTGAATCTGGGGAGAGCACAGATGAGCTCCCTCTGTCAGATCCAGCTCCTCATGCGGGGACATGAGAGAAGCCTCCTACAAGGATGGTACAAACATCAAAACATCTGGGCGTTCTCTGGGCAACATACTTACAGATGGCCAATTCTCTGACACCAGAAGCGACTTGCAGTTTCTGATACGACCAAAAAAAAAAGGCAATGAGTGACCATCACTTATAAAAACACTGAAAAACACAGCAGAAGAGACTTAAAAAAACAAAAAAAATGCATTACAACGCATGCGCAAAACCACACATATATACACGCAAACACACATATACAAATATATATATACACACATACACACACAAAACACATATACATAGACTGGGGCCACAGCAACGGATGGCAGTGGACGGCTAGTATATTATAAGATTTTAATTCCTTGTTTTACTATTGCTGTTGTATTATGTTTTCTCTCAAATAAACATTACATTTTTAAAAAAATGTTCCTTACTGTTCCTTATTGTCCTGACATGCCCTTTGATCGTATGTCATGGTGGATCCATTCCTGATGTTTAAACTGGAGAGGTGTGGGTATAAATCCCACACTTTCTCTTTCTTATCTATAGTAAATACTTGGGCGGTTTCGTTCGTTAATTTCGTAATTCTTTATTCATATTTAAATTAGCTTATGATCCAATATTGAGCCATGCAGGAATAGTGTGAGGAGTAAATTGGATTCGAAACAATTTTTTCAATTTATTTCGTAATTATTTTGTAATTATTTCGTAATTATTTTGTAATTATTTCGTAATTATTTTGTAATTATTTCATAATTATTTTGGCATGTCTGGTGCAAGTTTTATAGTTGTTGTTTGTTTTATCACACCAACAGTCAACAACAGAGGGAGAAGGAAACTTCAGAAGTTCCTCCTGTCCCATTTGGAGGTTTTTTTAGCATATTGCGCAATCGTGTATGCCATTAACGAATCGATTCGTAATTATACGAAATTTCGTATATTTCGAAATTTTTAAAAGGAAAACTTCGGAATTATTAAAAAAAACGAAACGCAAGGGCCCCCTAAAAACAAAACGAGTTTAGAACCAATTTTTTCCGTGGTTACCCAAGCCTAGTAAATACATTTTTGTTGGGGTTAGATATTATTATACAATATCCCAGAATACTTGTAGGGTATCAGAACAAACACAAAACAATCTATATAATGAGAAAGTATAATATCAAAAGAGCATATAGTAGGGTTAGATATTATGCCATATTAAGTTTCTATGAGAAAGAGTAGGGACAATATATAATTAAAATAATCAGTCTTTTAAAATCGACAACTGCCCATTTTTGGATATTTGATGACAGTCAGCATGTACTGAGAGTAAGGATGCTTTAGGATTTCTACGTCCCTTGATTGTGCCACAAATGACTTTAAAATACTTTAAAATTAATTTATTTTTTCCTTTGCCAACAACTGTCTTCATCTTTATGAGTGTTGAAATAACTCCCTTTTGCAGATAAAATTGTATTCATGAGTGATTTATTTTTAAACTGTCTGCCCATTGTCTCTGTGAGTGCCATATGATTTTGTACAAACAGAGCTATTGTCTTTATGTTAGTCCTCTTCCCGACATTTCACCGCAGCCAGAATTAATTTACATTAGTCATGTTTTTTTTTTAAAGGAAAAGAAAGAATAGCTCCCTAATTTTCAACAAAAAATAAAAGCAAAAACTCGACAACAATTTGGAGCGGATTTACAGTTCTGCCGACTTTGCTCTTGCCCCAAGGCCTGATGGGACTTTGGTGTCCTTGGAGGAATGGCAGAAGGAAATGCTAGGGGCCAATTGCTGATTTTATCATTCAAACACAAAATTTGTTACACCACTTTATCAGTCAGAGGGAAAGCAATTATAGTGTGGTTCAATTTTCCACTCAGTGGCTGTACTGGGGATCAAAGTCAGCTTCTATGACAAGAGAAAATGTTTTGCTTTTTTGTTACTTAAAATAAAAAAAAATTAAAACCTTGACACTTTAAGTACAATATAATCCAAGCATGCTCGTGTTTTCCTTCCCTTCCATAAGATACACTTGATTGCTTTACCTTTCTCCTGTTAAATAATCAAGGCCTTTTTTGTTTTATTCCCCCCTTAGATTAAAAAAGACCATGGCAATGCAGAAATGAATTTTCATGGTTAAAAGCAATACAGCATTAGAAGTCTATAATCAGCATGGAACTAGAATTAGCCGAGGACCACATGGTTTATTATGAACTGTTTGCTTTTGGTGTTTTTCTCCAAATTCAGAAATGTGTATTTTCACATTTACTGTTAAAATATGGACACAAAGACTGTGGAGAAACATTACAGTTGAGGCAAAATTGCTTCCCCAAAAATATTATTTTTAATTATCAAATCCTGTTTGAATCATTTTACATAAACAACTCTGGTTTTTTTATTTTGTTAAAATGTATTGTTTTACAAAAGAGAGTTAGAATAAAGTAGAATGAAACAATCCTTTATTACGTTTGATCCATGAATACAGTAACAGTACAGTTCTTACAATAGCATTTATCCAGAGCTTTTCATCTGAAACCTTTGTACAAACAATAAGTAATAAATCCTTAAAATACCCCTCAGGTAAGAAAATGTCAACTGAAAGAATAAAATATGCTGTTTCACAGAAAACGGCATCTATTTTAATGACACCAATTATCAATTAATATATTTTAATGAGTCAGAATCTCATATGTAAAGTGTGCATTTTTGAAATATGTCAAATTGGAAAGTATCAAATCCATCCAGCAATACTGATTTATTAAAAGTAGCAACATGGTCTTCCAATGTTCTAGTCCAATGCTGAAATCATGACAGCATGGTCATTCCTTTACTTTTCAATTGGAAAGCAATTAAACTTAAATCAACATATTCTGAAAAAGGACGCCTCAAAGCAAGGTGTGAGGTGGTACAGCGGTAAAGGAAAGGAATCTACAATTGGTCAAGGACAGAGAATGATAGATAGAGAGTGCTTGGGTTTCTCACATAATTCATTCTATGCTCAGGATGCCCGTCCTTCTTTCCTTCTTTCCTTCTTTCCTTCTTTTCCTTCTTTTCCTTCTTTTCCTTCTTTTCCTTCTTTTCCTTCTTTTCCTTCTTTTCCTTCTTTTCCTTCTTTTCCTTCCTTCCTTCCTTCCTTCCTTCCTTCCTTCCTTCCTTTCTATTTAAAACTTTTGTATCCCGATCTTCTCTACCTCCGTAGAGGGACTCAGACCGACTAACAGCAAGGATTCAAGCTAACAATACAATCTAAAACGTCATATATCAACAACAGATTATAATACATTTAGAATAAAATACATAAACCAATTTGCCAAGATAAAATCATCTCCAACTCAGTCTGTATATGTGGTCGATAACTAACTTCCTTCCTTCCTTCCTTTTCTCCTTTTGCAGGTTACTGTCTTTAGCAGCGAAAAGAAAAGGGCTGGTAATGGCAACATGTAGCTCCAGGACCATTTTGTGGCCCCTTAGCCCTCTTAGAGAGTTCACACATTGCCCCCAAATGTCTTCTATGCTGTGTTGTGGTCTCAGGACTTCTTAGTTAAAAAAAGGACATAAACGGTTTCAATAATGAACCCTTCTTATCCGAACATGGCCAACACCCTCTCAAAACTTAATGAAAATGCTCTCAAACATTATTATTATTATTATTATTATTATTGTTGTTGTTGTTGTTGTTGTTGTTGTTGTTGTTCAATGCTATCAAATCCTGGAGTGTAGAGTTTGTTGTGGCACTTTTTTTTGTCATGTCAGGAGCGATTCGAGAAACTGCAAGTCGCTTATTTACAGCTTTTATATTCCGCCCTTCTCACCCCGCAGGGGACTCAGGGCGGATTACAGTGTACACATATATGGCAAACATTAAATGCCAATTTTTGACTTACAAACATATACAGACATACACAGAGGCTATTTAACTTTTTCTGGCCGCCAGGGGAGCTGTCGCTTTCATCGTCCATCTGCGACGCTGATAAGTACTTCCGCATTCCCCACATGCTTCCCCGCTGGAATGCTTTGCTGGAGTCTTCTTTATGGCCTCATAAATCAATTAATATAGCCTCCCCACACTTTTTAAGGTGGTACCTAATTTTCCTACTTGACAGATGCAACTGTCTTTCGGGTTGCAAAGGTTGACAACAGGCTACACACAATTGCTTGGAAACCCACTCCAACCCGGGCTGGCTTCGAACTCATGACCTTTTGGTCAGAGTGATCTTAATGCAGCTGACACTCAGCCAGCTGCGCCACAATCCTGGTGCTAGAAGCATTTGGAAACATTTTAGAGGGTATGCTGATTTTTTTGTGGGGTGCAATATGTCTACAGCCTCCAATGTCCCCTGCAGTGCTAATGTGTCCTTTTCTCCAAAAATTGCCCATTGCTGTTCTCCTCCAGTCAAACAATGGGAAATTATCTGAGGAGAGAGGAGGAGATAAACTGGGTTTTAGGTCATCCTTAACACTTGGTTTTTTAAAAGTCTGGATGTGTGTGTTTGGACCCTGTGGTGTAACTGAGCAGCAGGACTTCTATCAAATCATTGACTTGCTTGGATGGAATTAGCAGCCACTGGTTCTAGGAAACTGCTTCCTCAGAGCCCTTCCAGACATGCTAAAAACACAGTAGTAACTGGAATTTAAATGTTGGTTTCTACCAAGTTTGCAGCCAAACAGAGGCTGCAAACTCTATGATGTGGTATAGGTGGCCAGGTACCCTTCTGGGTTGACCCATGGGATATCACCGCCAGACCCCAGCCATCCCGAAGAACCAAAGTGGCTATGGGAATTGAACATCAGAATCACAGAAGGCAATCCCAAGAGTCAACCACCAAAAGCCCAATACTTGGGGAGGGGCAGACCTTCCTAGAAGGTCCACACCTTTTCAAGTATTTCTTAACCTGTAGTCAACCCAGAATGTGGATGTCTCAGGTTAGTCTGGTAAAAACCCTGGGTTTTTTTGGGTTGTGTGGAAGGGCCCTCAGCCTTTGAGCTCAGTCTTTGAGAACTAATCATATCAGTGGCAAGATGTTACGTGTCAAAGAAGGAACCAAATGCAGCAAGATTTTTTAAAATGGTGCTTGTAAGGGATTTCTTGCTCAGTACCATAGAGGGTATAGTTTGCCACCTGGAGAAGATGAATTGGGAAGTGTACTGCATTCTTGGTGATCACATCCAGGATGTGTCGCCGACAAGTTTCCAAAGTTCATCAAAAGACAGTGTAGAATTCTTTCTCATGAATCATTTGGGCATCAATAACACTGCGACAACAACAACAACGAAAAAACACATTGGAACAGATCATATTGGACTCCTAGTAAGTCCTGGGCAGGGAAGTGACGGGTTTAGAGGCATATATTGCAAATATTATCAGTGAAACCTGGAAATACCACAAAGAAGAGGAAAATAGAGCAAATGAATGAGCAGTTATATGGATAGTGTCAATGGGAGAGGTTTGGCTTATTCTTTCTTTTACACAAAGAAATGTTGGCTACAGATAGACGAAACCCTTCATAGATGGGGAAATTCACGTGCCCAGATATCCACACGTGGGAGAGATCATCCGGAGTTTTGGGGTGCGATGTCATCTGTACGCAGATGATGTCCAACTCTATCACTCTTTTCCACCTGCCACTAAGGAGGCTGTTCAGGTCATGAACCGGTGCTTGGCCGCTGTCACGGACTGGATGAGGGACAACAGATTGAAACTAAATCCAGACAAGACAGAGGTACTCCTGGTCAGTCGTAAGACCAAACAGGGTACGGGGTTACTGCCTGTGCTGGACGGGGTCACACTCCCCCTAAAAACACAGGTACGCAGTCTGGGAGTTCTCCTGGATTAATCACTGAGCCTGGAACCCCAGGTTTCAGCAGTGGTCAGGGGAGCATTCGCACAATTAAAACTTGTGCGCCAGCTGCGTCCGTACCTTGGGAAGGCTGACTTGGCCACGGTAGTACACGCTTTGGTTACATCCCGCTTAGATTACTGCAACGCTCTCTACGTGGGGTTGCCTCTGAAGACTGCCCGGAAGCTGCAGCAAGTACAATGCGCGGCAGCCAGATTACTAACGGGGGCTGGGTACAGGGAGCACACCACTCCACTGTTACTCAAACTCCACTGGCTGCCGATTAGCTTCTGAGCACAATTCAAAGTGCTGGTATTAGCCCATAAAGCCCTAAATGATTCCGGCCCTGTTTACCTCTCCGAACGTATTCTCCCCTACGAACCATCAAGACCACTAAGATCGTCTGGATGGGCCCTGCTCTCGGTCCCACCGCCTGCACAAGCACGGCTGGTGGGGACGAGGGACAGGGCCTTCTCGATGGTGGCCCCTCAACTTTGGACAAAGCAGAAGAGATTCTCTATGTAAGCAGGACCTGCAAGCTGAAGGGCAACCAAAGAAGGACCCACCAGCAGAGGACTCAGTGCTAAGCAGTATATTAGCAGAAATAAAGAAACTTTCAGAAAAGCACGATGTACAACACAAAGAATTACAAGCAGAAATTCAATCTATGAAAAAAGAATTGAAGGAAGAAATTGGAAAGTTACAAGATGACGTAGACAAGGTCAAGAAAGAAAATCAAAAAATAATTAAAACCCAAGGAAAAGCGGAACATAGAATAAATAAGTTGGAAACTCTCACCCAGAAAATAAATGATCAAACCGAAAGGTTAGAATATAGAGAAGCCGAATATCAATTAAGAATTCGCAACTTACAAGAAGTTAAAAATCAAAACGTGAAGCAAACCATGATAGAACTGCTGGCTGAATTACTGGATGTGTCCACAGAAGTGATAGGGCAAGACGTGGACAGGGTTTATAGGGTACCCACAGGATATGCCAAAAAACACCAAACACCACAGGATGTGGTGATAAGCTTTTGCCGAAAAAGTACTAGGGATGAGATCCTAAAAGAAAATATGAAAAAATCAGTATTCTTCAAAGACCAAAAAGTAACTATAATGAAAGAAATCCCACAACAAATTCTGGCACGAAGAAGAAAATTTTTCTTTCTTACAAAGGAGCTAACCAGGAAAAAAATTAAATTTAGATGGGAAAAATCTGACGGATTAACGGTGACATTCAACGACAAAAGATACTGGTTAAACACAGAGGACAGCGCCAGAGCTTTCTACAACAACCACATCAAAGATCGAGTAACTGAATCTCCACAAAAAAGAGACCAGGACAACACGAAAAAAGGAAACCTGAATGGGACAAGCACGAAATCAAAAACTGAAGAAGAAGCAGAGGATGAGGAAGAAAGAGAAGGGAAAGGCTCATGCAAATGGCCAAGAGATCAAACAGAAGAAGAAAATGAAAGAGACCTCAAAAGGCTGAGAGAATTCTCCCCGGAGAACTATCAACTGGTGGTACCCCAGGAGATGTTGCAATGGGAAATGCCTGAAAACAATAATGAGTAAAGGAAACGTAAGAATATACTCTAATAATATTAACGGTCTGAACAGTCCCAGGAAGAGGAAGAGACTTTTCAAATTTCTGCAACACAAAAAATATGACCTAATGACTCTTCAAGAGACCCACATAATTGACAGACATGCAAGTCATCTAATCCAAGAAAAATTGGGAAAGATTTTTCAGGCCCCCTACAGTGAAAAGAAAAGAGGTGTGGTTATCTATGCAAAAGAGTGGTTAAAACCTAAGCAGATGTTTAAAGACACCCAAGGAAGATATATAGGTATCCTAATTGAAATAAAAAACAAAAAGACTCTAGTGTGCAATATTTATTGCCCTAACGGGCCAAAAATAAAATTTATAAAGGAGCTGATTAAAGAGATCAATAGGATAGACTATGAAGATTTACTTCTTATAGGGGATTTTAACGGCGTAGTAGACTCCGCTCTAGACAAATCCAAAAATAAACAAAAGAAGATTAAAGCCAATAATAAATCAGGTCTATTACCAAAAGAGTTTCTATCCCAACTAGAAAAATTACAAATAAAAGATATATGGAGGCACCACAACAAGGAAACAAAAGACTACACCTACTATTCGGGAAGACACGATTCGTGGTCCCGAATTGATATGGCCTGGGCCACGAACTCCTTAAACATAATGATAAAAAAGGCCGAGATTCTGCCAAGGGTTTTTTCGGACCACTGCCCCCTGGAGTTAACAATTAAAGGGAAATCTTCCAATTTCGATGGAGGCTAAATGAAAATTTACTAAAAAAGGAAAATGACATAGAAAGGAACAAAAAACTATTAATAGAGTATCTAGATCTAAATAAGGGGGACGAAACATCAAAAATAAATCAGTGGGAAGCAATGAAGGCGGTCATGAGAGGGTACTTTATCCAACAAGAGGCCATCAGGAAAAAGCTAAAAAATAAAGAAATAGATGAAATAACGGAAAGTCTTAGTAAAAATGAAGCTTCACTAAAAGAAAAACCAAAAGACAAAAAACTATTATACACTTCTAAAATATTAAGAAAACAATTGGAATTATTACAAACAGAGAATATTGAGAGACAAATGAAGTTTGCAAAAGTAAGCTACTTTCAAAATGCTAACAAGGTCGGAAAATGGCTAGCTAATAAAATTAAGAAACGTAAACAAAAGCAGATAATCACAAAAATACAAATGAACGGGAAAATATACACAGAAAGACAAGGCATAGCAAACCAATTCCACCTCTTTTACCAAGAGCTATATAAAAAAAGAAATGTACCATTAGATAACATCTCAAAGTATTTAAGTAAATTAAAAATACCAAAACTAACCGACCCACAAAGAGAATTTCTAAATGGCAAAATTACCCCTTTCGAGATCGATGAGGCCATCCAGAAATTAAAGCCCAATAAATCACCTGGTCCAGATGGATTCACTGCCCGATTTTATAAAGTATTCAAAAATGAATTAGGCCAGCTTCTAAAAGATATACTAAACAATATTCTGGAAAATAAATCAATACCAAAATCATGGGGACAAACTAATATAGTACTAATACACAAGGATGGAACAGACCCAACAGAAGTAAAAAACTACAGACCCATAGCGCTGCTGAACACTGATTATAAAATATTCGCAACGATAATGGCCGAAAGATTGAAAAAGTTCCTAACAGAATGGATCTCTATAGACCAGGCAGGGTTCCTCCCTAATAGACAGATCAAAGACAACATCAGAGTAATAATCGATATAATTGAGTATTACGAAAAGCACAACGAAAAACAAGTAGCCCTGATGTTCATTGACGCCGAAAAGGCCTTTGACAGAATCAATTGGAGTTATCTAAAGTTGTTAGTAAGGGAATTAGACATGGGGTACCATTTTCAAAATGCTGTAGAGGCAATATACTTAAATCAGGAAGCCAAATTAATAATTAACGGTCAAGAGGAAAAGAAAACCATAAAGCTCTCACAAGGCACACGACAAGGATGCCCCCTGTCTCCCCTACTATTTATTTTAGTTATGGAAACCCTGATTAGGACAATAAATGAAGACCAATCAATAAAAGGGCTGAAAATCCAAAATTACAGTTTTAAGCTGAGGGTATACGCAGACGATGTGGTCTGCATAATAGAGGATCCAATAAACAATATTAAAAATTGGCTTAAGAAGATAGAAAATTTCGGAGAATTGGCGGGGTTTACACTAAACAAACAAAAATCAAAGTTATTAACCAAAAATCTAGACCAAAAAACAAAAACCACGCTACAAGAAATCTCTGGAATCCAAATTGAAAATAAAGTGAAATACCTAGGAGTAGTTATCACAAAAAATAATATCAATCTAGTAAAAAATAACTACGAATTATTATGGGAGAAAATAAAAAAAGATTTAAATAGATGGAAATATAAAAATTTCTCATTATTAGGTAGGATAGCCATAATTAAAATGACAATACTCCCCCAACTCCTATTCCTCTTCCAAAACTTGCCAGTGTTAAGAAATGACCACCTTTTTAAGAAATGGAACTCAGATGTGAGTAAATTCATTTGGAAAGACCGCAAACCCAGAGTTAGCATGAAAATTCTAACAGACCACAAAAAAAGGGGAGGCCTGGGACTACCAGACTTCAAGGCCTACTATGAGGCGTGTAATCTGGTGGCAATAAAAGAATGGGTCATATTAGAGAATAGGTCACTTCTTGCACTGGAAGGGCATGATATCCGTGCCGGCTGGCACGGATATCTATGGTATAACAAGAGAAAGGTGGAAAAAGCTTTTGCCGACCATTATATAAGAGCAGCCCTGATTAGAACCTGGGAAAAATATAGGCCTAGGCTATACTCGAAAACACCATTATGGATATCCCCAACAGAAGCCAAACATAAAAGGGAATTAGAGGAAAAGAGTTGGGTAAGTTATCAACAATTATTAAAGAAAAATGAGGAGGGACATTTAGTATTAAAGTCTTTAGAGGAAATAAAACAGATAAACAGTAAAATATCATGGCTAAACTACCATCAAATTCATCAAGAATACAAAGAAGACAGTAAACAAGGTTTTAGTCAAAATCCAGGCCTATGGGAAATAGTAATGAAAAAGAAAAGAAAATTAATAAAAATTATCTATCAGCAATTACTCGCATGGCATACAGAAGAAGAACAAATTAAAAATTGTCAGGTGAGCTGGGCTAAAGATATAGGACACACCATCTTAACAACCCAATGGGAAAAAATCTGGACAACTAAAATAAAATATACAGAAGCCAGTGACCTGAGAGAAAATTGGTTTAAAATGTTTTACCGCTGGTACTTCATGCCCGAAAAAATATCAAAATTTAATAAAAATGGTTCAAATTTGTGCTGGAAGTGCGGTAAAGAAAGGGGCACCTTTTTCCATCAATGGTGGGCCTGTAAAATAGTTAAGAAATTTTGGACGGAAGTACACAAGGCAATGCAAAAAATTATAAAAGTAAGCTTCAACCAAACACCAGAAATGTACCTTCTAGGAATCCCAAATATAAAATTAAATGAAAATCAGGAAAAAATAACCTTCCTTCTCAGCACGGCTGCAAGAATTCTACTAGCAAAAGTATGGAAATTGAAAGAAATCCCAAGTATAGAAGAATGGTGTATTAAGGTGCTGGATATTATACAAATGGATAGTCTTTCTCAGAATTTAAAAGGGACAAATAAGCGTACAAACTGGTCAGGCTTTAAGGACTTTATTGAATTAAAAGGTTTCCCTTTACAAATCAACCTGACTTGCATATGAAGAAAAGTACTATCAAAGACTATACTGACTCTAAAATACAGCAAAAACCGGAGACGAAGATTCCTGGAAGACTGTCGGGAAGCAACCTTTTCTTTCTTCTTTCCCCTCCCTTCACGTTCCCCCCCCCTTTCACGGTCCCCTAACCCCCTCACCCCCCCCCCACCCTAACCTATCCCAGTCCTTACCCATTCTATTGTGATCCTATAACCGCTTTATATTCATGTATGTCTGAGATAAAAAATTTAATAAAAATAATTTTTTTTAAAAAAATGATAAAACTCAAGCAGTTGGGAGCATTCGGTTAAACAATAAAAAGAATAAAAACAACACTGTAGTACGAATTTTCTACTGGCCTTCACACCAATACAAAGTGGTAGATTATGTTTTTTTATGAAATATATTTCATAAATCTCCAAATACTTCAATTATCCTGCTAATATCCTGCTACAAAACTAAGGCCCCTTTTACAGTGCCATATAATCCAGATTATCAAAGCAGATAATCCACAGTATCTGTTTTGAACTGGATTATATGAGTCTACACTGCCATAGCATCCAGTTCAAAGAAGATAATATGGATTTTATATGGCGATGTAGAAGGGGCCTTACCTTATCTATTTTTTTTAATGGGTCCTAATTTAGTAGATGGTGAGAATACTCTGAATGTCAATTATCTGTCTTACATTTTGATTACAGAACGTGAAGTAGAAGGAAACAACATCAAATAGATCCATAATTAGTTGGAAAAACATGCTCGAGGAGTTGTCATTGGTTGATTTGCTTCAAACTAGAAGGAGTTTTCTGAGAATTCTGTCCTGGAGGTAGCACCCTTCAATATTTTTATGAATGATTTAGATGCTAGCATGAAGGGAATCATCAAACTTGCAGATGATACAAAACTGCAAGGAATAGTTAACACATTGGAAGATAGAAACAAAATTCAAAGGGACTTCAATAATATTAAAGACTGGATTGGAATTAATAAAAAGTAATTTCAAAGAGACAAATGCAGTATTCTACATTTAGGCCACAAAAATTAAATGCACCGGTATGGCATGGGGGATAGTGTTCAGCAATACTACATGCAAAGAGAACCTGGGGATTATTGTTGATTGTACATTGAACATAGACCAGCAACGTAATGCTGCAACAAAGAAATAAAATGCCGTCTTAGCAAACATTAAAAAAAAACCATAGGGTTGCTGTGAGTTTTTCAAGCTATATGGCCATGTTCCAGAGGCATTTTCTCCTAACATTTCGCCTGCATTTGTGGTTGGCATTTTCAGAGGTTCTGTTGGCAGTGAGGCAAGTGAAGTGTGTGTGTGTGTGTGTGTGGAATGTCCAGGTTGGAAGAAAGAACCTTGTCTGTTAAAAAAAATAGCTTCCAAGTAACAGAAAGTAATAGCACCTCAACATTCAGTACTACTCAGACCTCATCTGGAGTACTGTGGAGTACTAGACAAATCATTTTAAGAAGGATATAGGCAATTCAGAGGGAGTTCAGAGAAAGGCAATGAGGACAATAAAAAGTATTAAAATGAAACATATGAAGAAGGAACTATCTTCAGTTTGGGGGAAAGAAGCTTGAGAGGTATTTATTTATTTATTGTATCAGGGGTGAACCAAACAGTTGTGTTGTATTTTTTTAAAAAAACACACACAAACTTGGCATTACACTAAATTTCCTTTGACCAGTAGCTGGCCACTTGGAGTGCCTCTGGTGTTGCTATAAGAAGGTCCTCCATTGTGCATGTAGCAGGGCTCAGGTTGCATTGCAGTAGGTGGTCTGTAGTTTGCTCTTCTCCACATTCACATGTCGTGGATTCCACTTTGTGGCCCCATTTCTTAAGGTTGGTTCTTCATCTCATGGTGCCAGAGTGCAGTCTGTTGAGCACCTCCCAAGTCACCCAGTTTTTTGTGTGCCAAGGAGGGAGTCTCTCATCTGGTATCTGGGTTTTAGCCTGCCACTTTTGGACTCTCGCTTGCTGAGGTGTTTCAGCAATTGTCTCTGTAGATCTTAGAAAACTATTTCTTGATTTAAGTCATTGGCATGCTGGCTGATATCGGAACAGGGGATGGACTGGAGATGTCACTGCCTTGGTTCTTTCACTATTGGTTGCTACTTCCCGGCGGATATCAGGTACTTACTTACTTACTTAGGCGATCCCTCATTGGCCGAGTAGGATAGTCTTCCAGGATTAGTATTCTGGTGGGTCCGTAGGTGACTGTGGAGCCCTATTCTTGATCTGCATCTTCGCCCGCAGTGAGGGCATTTGTTTCCAGATGGAAGGCGGTCTCGGACTCAGATATCAGGTGGTGCAATACCAGCTAAACAATGTAATTTCTCCAGTGGTGTAGGGCACAGACAGCCTATGATAATGCAGCATGTCTTGAGAGGTGACATAATCACACACTTTAAATACCTCAAGGGCTGCCACAAAGAGGAAGTGCAGGCTTGTTCTCTGCTGTACTAATGGGTAGGGCCAGGTGTAATGATATAAAGTTACAAGAGGATAGATTTCAAATGAATATTAGAAGGAACATCTTGATAGCAAGAACAGTTTGTCACTTAAACCAATTGCCACTCTGGGTGTCTTCCAAAAAGGCTGGACAGCTACCTGCTGAGGATGCTCTAGCCCAGTGGTTCTCAGCCTGGGGTCCCCAGATGTTTTTGGTCTTCAACTCCCAGAAATCCTAACAGCTGGTAAACTGGCTGGGATTTCTGGGAGTTGTAGGCCAAAACACCCGGAGACCCATAGATTGAGAACCACTGCTCTAGTTGGAGATCCTGCATTGAGCAGGGGGGTTGGACCTGATGGCCCTTCTAACTCCACGATTCTATGTTTATACTCATGTTCAAGAAACAATAGTAGAAATCTAAAGAGACCAAGAGACAGAATATTCCAGAGACACAGGACATCATGTTGAATTCAGAAGGTGTTCAATGAGTGCTGCAGAAGTATTCTTGTATCATGCACTTGCCCATAAACACAATGTCCTTGCTGTTTTTTTTTAAACAGAAGCATACGAGTCTCCTTCTGGAGAGAAAAGGTGGGGTATAAATAATAATAATAATAATAATAATAATAATAATAATAATCACCATCATCATCATCATCATATTTCTTTGGGATGCAGTGAAAGACTCTGCTATTGGGAATCCGGGTTTCCCGTCTTCCAGGAAAAATATTACAATATGCTCCAAACAATAGTCTTAAAAGGAACAACACCAGGAAACTTCTAGGTTGATCTGAGAAGCAGAGCGTAATCTATTTGTTTTCCCTTGGAAAACATTTCCATTTTCCCTCTAAGCACATGTTTATTCTATCTCGTTTCCATATCCATTTGTGAATATTTTTAAAGCTGCATGAAAATTTGTATTCACTTTCTTCATATTTTCATTTTATGCATTTTTTGGCTTTCTCCATTATATATGCATTTTGTACACGATTTGTATCGAATGATCGCACTGTAAAATTAAGAAAAGTATGATATAATCTGGTTTGCATTTGTATTTGGGAGGCCCACCTAATTTTTCCCTCCATACTGGGTCTGCTAATAGCTAAAAAAGTAAATAATATCTTGAAAAGCCAAAGGTAAAAAAGGTAAGAAGACTACATGGATTCTAAAATAAAAATGTAATGTTCGTTTGTGGAATTAACATAACTCAAAAACCACTGGACGAATTGACACCAAATTGGGACAGCATACACCTAACAACCCAATGTATGTCTTTCACTCAAAAAATTGATTTTGGCATTTGGGAGTTGTAGTTGTTGGGATTGATAGTTGGACCTACAATCCAAGAGCATTCTGAACCCCACCAATGATGGAATTGAACCAAACATGGCACACAGGAATCTCATGACCAACAGAAACACTAGAAGGGTTTAGTGGGCATTGACCTTGAGTTTGGGAGTTGTAGTTCACCTACATCCAGAGAACACTGTGGACTCAAACAATGATGGATCTGGACCAAACTTGGCACGAATATTCCATATGCCCAAATATGAACACAGATGGAGTTTGGGGAAAATAGACCTTGACACAGCAACACGTGGCAGAGCGGTGGCTAGTTATTCATAAACATCTTACTGCTTCAGTCTAATAACTTAGCATTTAACTGGGGAAAAAATCCAAAAAGTATGGCTAAATCTTAAGAATGCCAAGCTGCCACTTTTAAAAATTATATAAAATAATTAAACAGGGCCCTTCTTTATTTTTTCTTCCATAGCTGTAAAAGCCACAGGATGTTTTTATCTGACAAATTTAAATTAATGATGGATTTCATTAGATTTCTGAAACAAATTTCCTGTACTACCCACCAAACTTTTCCCCCTGCACTCCTACTTTCAATTGTAGGCTAATGGCAATAGACATTTAAAGCACAGGAAATTAATTACTGTCTTCTGCTACATGAATGGAGATAGCCAAATTAGGAGAATTTATAATGAACAACTGGTGAAAAAGAATCTGGAACAAATGGCTAATAGAAAAAAATTTCCAACACAACTAAATGATATAATGGCCAAGTGAGAAACAACATATTTTGTAAGGATTGGTTTGTCTTTATTGAATATGTAAGTGATCACAACCTAACAAATGTTTCAGAAAATATTTTCTACCTTTTGGCTGACACTAACTCTGTGGTTACTTACACTGTGTCTCTTTTTGCCCTGGAAGCACTGAAAATCTGGGCAAGTCTAATTTCTGATATTGCAGTTGACTGTGCTGTGGATACTTATACTCAAAGTTCTCTTGTTTAAATCTTCAATAATATTGAATTTTTCTTGGTTTCTAACTTTACAAGAGATAGTTTATGTAGTATTTTTAATGTTGCATTGTCTGGTATTTTATAATTTTAGAATTGACTCTATATTTACTCACTTGTTTATGTGAAAGACCCATGGTCTAAGCATTAAATAAATTTAATAGTAAATGATCATCATAGCATCATCAAACTCTACTTGGCCAGAAAGTCTTCTGGAAAGACACTCTCAGCTGATCTGTGAGGTTGACTTATATGAGGGTTGAATGAAAAGTAATGCCTCCTCCTTCGTAACACCTCAACAGATGGCAATACTGGTATGCGGCAGGTACTGGCTTGTTCAGTAGACTCTCCTCTAGAGTTCCATTTTGGCAGGAAGCCTTAGCATTGAACGGATGTGTTGTTAAAGTGCGAAGTATGGAACCCTGCGCAGATGGTCGGTCAATGTAACTTAAGCAATGTGCAGTCATTGAATTCTTGACAGCAGAAGGTGTCACCCCAAAGGAGATTCATCAGTGAATGCAAGCTGTTTATAGTGATTGTGTTGATGTGAGTACTGTGCATCATTTCGCAAGTACGTTTAAAGATGTTGAGGTGGGAACATCTGACATGTGTGACAAACAAAGAGTTGGACATCCTGTGACAGTAACCACTGAGTTTCACAAACAAAAGGTTGACAGATTGATTCAGGACGATTGTCGTATCACTCAGAGAGAAATTTCAATCATAATCGGCATTTCACAAGAGTGTGTTGGTCACGTTATTGCTTTGCTTGGCTATTGGAAGATCTGTGCATGATGGGTACCCAGGATCCTGACACCTGAAATGAAAGCATACAGACTTGAAACTTCAGAGACTGGATCTCACCACCATACAACATCCTCCATACTGTCCAGATTTAGCACCGTCTGACTTCCATTTGTTCCTGATAATGAAAGAAGATCTGTTGGGACATCATTATGCTTCCGATGAAGATGCTGAGAGAACTGTGAGACAATGGTTGCAGAAACAGAGTGTCGACTTCTTCCGTGATGGCTTCAGAAAACTTGTTTATCGTTGGCAGAAATGTATCCAATTGTCTGGTGATTATGTGGAAAAGTGAATAGTGGTAGTTAAAGAGCACATTCTAAGGAATATTTCTGCATTTGATTTATTGAAATATTCCCATCCAAACCCAAGTAACAAAGGTGGAGGCATTACTTTTCATTCAACCCTCGTATACAAATATATAATTATCATTCACTGAGGTTTTCCAATTTTTGTGTTACAACTCCATGTTTGAAAGTCTCCTAATTCGGAATTTGTAAAAAAATATTTTTTTATGAAAGAAGAGGCAACACAATTTATTTGGTTTAATGTGAGACCAAAGTACATTGATTAGCTTGGTACAAATGTCTAAAAACAATGTAGAGTGAAATATCAGTTGTAGCCATTTAAAGGCAATGCATACAATAGGAAAGCTTCTGTCAAGTGGGCATTTCAGTGCAGAGATGACAGCTTTCTATCAGAGATAATGTGATAGTTAGAAAACTGAGTTGAATTTATTGTAATGTAACTCCAGATGATTAAAAGCCTGAGTTTATTAGATGCATAAAAGTGTATTAATAAATCATTTGGGGGACATATAATTCTCCAATTATTTATGCATCACAGTAATTAATGAGAGGAGGAATGGAGTCAATGATTCACTGTGTACTACATATGGTAGTTACCTGAGGAGGAAAAATTACAGTGCTCCCAATTATTTGCTTTACTGTTTGAGTAATTATGTCCTACATCCAAGTTCAACTTTTCTTTCATTCTGCATTTCAAAAACTCATTTTTCATCAGTGAGACTGTTTTTCTTTTCTAGTGTCTCAACTAAATCTTATACTTTGAAGGGTATAGCTCCATAAAAAATTCAGCTTTGCTTTGTAGACTGATAATTTCATTTACAATGTAAATTTAACAAAATAACTGGAAAAAGTCAGAAGCGGCTGAAAGTCCACTTTTGGTTTTGACAAACCAAGAGTATCGTCAATGCTGGTGTTGCTAAGCCAAGCACAAAGCCCTGAAACGTACTGTATATACTCAAGTATAAGCCTAGTTTTCAGCCCTTTTTTTAGGCTGAAAAAGCTCCTCTCGGCTTATACTCGAGTCAAGGTTATTTATTATTTTACTTTATTATTATTATTATTATTATTATTATTATTATTATTATTATTACTTTATGTTTTGTCCTTCTGTCTGTCTGTTTGTTTGTTTGTTAAAAATGCAATACAACTGTTTGGTTTCCTCCTGACACGATAAATAAATAAATAAATATTATTACATTTATACGTTAACTTTATTATATTTATTATTATTACATTTATTATTTTACTCTATTATTATTGGAAAGATATGTAAAAACATGTACATTGAAGAAGTTTAGACTAATGGTTTAGTCAGACTTGGACAGTACTATCTTACAGTTTCATGTAAATATTAATAAACATTCAACCTACTGATGCTTCAATTAATGTAATTTTTATTGTAATCTGTTTTCATTTTGAAACTGACCCATAGCTGCTGCATTTCCCACCCTCGGCTTATACTCGAGTCAATAAGTTTTCCCAGTTTTTGTGGTAAAACCAGGTGCCTCAGCTTATATTCGGGTCGGCTTATACTCAAGTATATACGGTATTTAAAATGCATTCACCATGCCTGGAGGCTTCTATGAGAGGAAGATGATGAGGAGGCAGGAAAATAGCAGTCCTAAGTGTGGACAGGTTGGGAGCCATGAAAGCAGCTGCTGATAGGGCTTTGCTTGTTTTTATTCACCTTCTAATGCCAACAGTTTG
This sequence comes from Anolis sagrei, assembly GCF_037176765.1. Lineage (NCBI taxonomy): Eukaryota > Metazoa > Chordata > Lepidosauria > Squamata > Anolidae > Anolis > Anolis sagrei. The sequence goes on from NC_090021.1 coordinate 150,896,861, forward strand.
GATAAAGGTGGGAGATACTCCCGTTTGCTGGAAACTTGAGAGTAACCCATTATTTCAGGGCAGTCTGGTCAGATCAAGTCATCAGTACAGGGAAAGGGATGAATCAAGCTCATGTTACCATTGCTCCAAGCTCCATGCAAGCTCCTGATCATTGTGGGTACCTCTGCATCAGGCTCGGGGGGGGGAGGGGTGAGTCTGAGTGAAAGAGGGTCTACCCTAGCAAACCTTTTGTATCGTTACCCCAATACCCCCATGCACATAAGATATATTGAGCATGGTGATCAGATCATGATATGAATAAACATAACAGTTTAAATAATGTACCAGTAAGGCCTTTTCGCAGACCACCATGAGAATTTCAGGGGGGGGGGATGAAGCCCCCAAAGCCCCCCCCCCCCCCCCCCCCGGCTACATGCCTGCTCTGCATATGGCCAGCATGAGAGACGGCACTTGGATGCCTCTCATGTTCTGAAATTGACAGAGGCACCCACATAAACAAGTGATCTCCCTCCTTCTTTTTGACCATGCAGTTGCTTCTGCCAGTGTCAGAAGAGAGTACTCACATGATATCCCTCATGCTTCATGCTGGTCAAATGGGCACCTCATTTCAATAGAGGTGTCCACAGTGGCCAGAGGCGATGGTCAGCTAGGAGTGACAGTGGCCTAGCAGAGCACCTGCACTAAATTTTATACTTTGCCATGTGGAACTGCTCCAGGGAACACTGGCTAAACTGTACAGTGGAAATGAGTCCTACAACATGAACCTTATTATAAGAAAAGAGGTTCTAGCATAATCTTTTTGCTATAAGAGCAGGTCAACAGTAGACTAAATTGCCTTGGAGTGGCAGGTTCTCTGTCTATTTCTACCCCAAATCCCAGCCATCCATGTGGGTCTCACTTGGCATGAAAGCTCTCCCTTGAACTAGTTGAGATGGTGGGTATGTTTAGTTCATGAGTTCTCTAACAAAAATGCAAGCAATACTAATTCATGAAGGGAGTGCAGTTCCCCCTTGGACATGCCCACCGCCTCTTGCTCTCTCAAGCTATTCAGGAAAGCTTTTTTTTTTACATTAATGAATAAATTTAGAGGGCTAGAATTTCCCATGAAGATTTCCCCACTTAATTGTTGTTGCACATTCAGCAGATTATGTGGGTGGGATATGAATCAAGAAAGCCCCCAGCTATACAAAGCCTTTGGGTGTGCATGTCTGTGTTCAGATATTTGTTTAGTTTTTTGTTTATCCCAAACAGAACTAAAAATCTGAATAGGTTTTTATTCCTGCCAAGAAAATAAGAACATACCCTCCTCCACAAATCCCTGCTGTGCTTGAAATGTATTATACACAAAGCACTGTTTTTCTTGCAAATATTCATGAGGAAATTTGTTAGTTTTGATGATGGAAGCTTTTAAAGAGGCTTCTCCTCCCTATGCTCTTGCATAGACTGAACTATGAAAATAACGGGAAAGGAAAATCAGGAGATGTGGTATGGCCCACTGAGAATGGAGCCCTTGGGCTCTAACCAGAGCTTGGAAAACTCAGTTGACTACCTCTAACCTTGCCAGCTGGAGAATTCTGGAAGTTGTAAGCTAGTATCATAGATTCACAGAGTTGGAAGAGACCACAAGGGTCATCCAGTCCAAACCTCTTTCATGCTGGAACACAGAATCAAAGCACCACCAACGGAAGACCATCCAACTTCTGCTTAAAAACTTCTACAGAAGGAAGTTCCACCATGCTCTGAGGAAGTGGCATACTCCACTGCCAAACAACTCTTACCATCAGAAAGTTCTTCCCAATATTTAGGTGGAATCTCTTTTCCTGCAATTTGAATCTATTGCTCTGTGTCCTAGTGCCTAGAGCAGCAGAAAACAAACTTGCTTCCTCCTCCTTGGGTGATTTGAATCCAATATTGGGTGATTTGAATCCAATATTCCTGCTTCTTGGCAGGGGGTTGGACTGGATGGCCCATGAGGTCTCTTCCAACTCTTTGATTCTATGATTCTATGATTCTATTCTATGATTCCTTTAAAGTATTTAAACATGGCTATCACATCCCCTCTCAGCCTTCTTCGCTCCAAGCTAAATATACCCAGCCAAACCACTCCTCTTATGGCTTGGCTTACAAACCATTGCTCATTTTGGTCACTGTTCTCTGGTCAAGTTCCAGCTTGTTAATATCCTTCTTGAATTGTGGTACTCAGAACTGGACACAGTATTCCAGGTGAGATCTGACCAAAGCAGTAAAGAACTATATACTTCCCTCAGCCTAAACTTCTATTGATGTGGTTCACAATCACATTGGCTGTTCTAGCTGCTGCATCACACTGTTCTCATGTTCACTTTATAGTCTAGCAAGACTCCTAGACCCCTTTCACATGTGGCTGTAGAGAAGTGGGTACTTGCTGAAGTATATTTCATCCTGCTAAAATTCATTTTGTTCACTTTGGCCCAACTCTCTAATCTGTTAAGGTCATTTTGGATTCTGATCCTGTCCTCTGGGGTATTTGCTATCCCTCCCAATGTGGTGTCATCTTCAAATTTGATAAGCATGCCTTCTAGTTCATCATTCAAGTCATCAATAAAGATGTTGGATAGTACTGAATAGTACTGAGCCCAGCAGAGAACCCTGAGGCACCCCACTAGTCACTTCTTTCCAGGATGAAGAGGAACCATTGGTGAGTACCCTTTGGATTTGGCCAGTTAGCCAATTCACAACTTACCTAACAGTAGCATTTTACTAGCTTCTTTGCTGAAATCAAGGTATGCTACATCCACAACATCCCCTTCATCTACCAAGTCTATAACTCTATCAACAACAAATAAGATGTGTTTAGCATAGCACAAATTGTTTTGAGAAACTCATGTTGGCTTTTATTGATTGTGGCATAGAATTCTATTTTTAAAGAAGAGAGATATTAGTTCTATCTGGCATGGCTTCTTTTTGAGAGACCCATGTTGACTTTTTGGGAGTATAGCATTCATTTCTAAGTGTTTATAGGTTATCCCTTTAATGATCTGCTCTAGAATCTTTCCTGGTATTGATTTCAGGCTGATTGGGTGGTAATTGTTTGGGTTCTCTTTCCCCACCCCCATTTTTTAAGATGAGGACATTTCCCTTTTTCCAGTCTGCTGGAATTTCTCCTGTTCTCCAGAAATTCGGTGGTTCTGAAATTACGTCTGCCAGTTCTTTTGATACCTTTGGATGTAACACATGTGTCCCTGGAGAGTTGAATTCATTTAGATTTAACCAAATATGTCTGCTCTACTATTTCTCTGTTCCCTATTAGCCTTTCACCATCACCTTTATGCAGAGTCTCTATCATTTTCATATTCTTCTGTTTGCTACTGAAATAACAAAACATCTCTAGCAAGACTGAGCTTAATGTGTGCTTTGGATTTTCTAACTTTACCATTAATCTTACAGGTCATGTGTTTGAATTCCTCTTTGGTGATTTCTCCAGTGTTCCATTTCTTGCACATATTCCCTTTAAACCTAAGTCCAACTGAAAGTTCAATCCATTCTAGTTTCTTTACACATCCACGTCCTCAGATAATGACATCCCTGTCCCCTCCCCCCTCATTTTTACCTATATACTCTCAACCTGTCTTCCGGGATTTACATCATGGTTCTTCTAACAAGTGTAAACATCCTTGAAATACAATGCTATTCCTCTTATAATGTTATAATAGAGGTTATAAACCTCTAATATACCTCTATTACTACATTCCAATCATCAGACTTATTCTGCCAGGTTTCAGTGATGCCAATTATATCTCATTTGCTTTGTGGTATTAAGAGTTCAGGTTCTCCTTGTTTATTTCCCATGCTCTGTGCATAAGTGTAGAGACACCAGAGATCATGTGCCAACCTCACTAACGACTTCCTTCCTTCCTTCTGTTGAGTTCTTCTAGTTTTTGCCCAGTTGTATCTATAACGTTTGAAGTATTCCCTCCTGATAAACTGCCTTCATGACTACTATCTTCTTCCTCCAAATACTTGGGACATTAAGAGTTCAGTTTCTTCTTGTTTATTTCCCATGCTCTGTGCATTGGTGTAGAGACACCAGAGATCATGTGTCATCCTCACTGGCTACTTATTTTTTTCTTCCTTCTGTTGAGTTCTTCTAGTTTTCGCCCAGTTCTCTCTATAATGTATTCTCTCCTGATAAACTGCTTTCTTGAGTACTATCTTCTTCCTCCAAATAACTGAGTTTAAAGTCTGATCAGGCTTGTGGAACTCTTAGCAAAAATGTTCCTGCCAACCACTGAGAGATACAACCATCTCCTGCCATTATACACTTTACTATAAAGACTAATTAATAGTCTGGATTTTAAAAGAAGACAAATAGTTACAATAAGTGAATAATTTACAACATCTGCTACCAGAAATGAAAATTCTACTATTGGAGCAGAACCACTCTATTTCAACAGCAACTAATTTATGCTTGCTGTTTGATAGAAAGGTGTGAGTCAATGTCTTCTAGTCTTTGCTTCTGCTGCTCAAAGATGTCACAGCTATAATGCTTGGAAATGTTATTGGAATCCTCAAACAAAAGAAAGAAGCTAGATCTGAAACATATAATATCTGCAGTTAAACAAATTTTAACACACACAAAACAAACTATAGAATAGCAACAAGAACAAGATATTGCATACTAGCCCTTTCCCAGCCCTTTCATAGCCGATCATGTCATGTCTGTCCATTGGTATTTTGAATTCTGTTTGATGGAAAAAATTAAACTGACTTTTAATTTTTTTAACCGTTTTAATAGGATTTATGTTTATGATTTATAATGTTTAATTTTGTTGTATGGTTTTTTAATTGAGCAATTGAATGTTTTGCTCTATGTTGGAAACTGCCCTGAGTCCTCTTGGGGAGATAGGGTGGTATATAAATATAGTATATTATTATTATTATTATTATTATTATTATTATTATTCCAAATTGATTAAGGATTACCAGATCAATCACTAGCTCATAAAGAAGATCAAACATTTAAACAAACAGACTTCTAGAAACAGACTGTGTACATAAATAAAGAGAAGTGGGTACAATTCACCTTCAGATTGACGAAAATCAAAGCATCTGTACAACATTACAGGGAGAAAGATGTTCAAGTTTTCAAGTTTTATCAAGAGACAGGCCAAACACAAGCCTCAGAAAGCTACCTCAAAGGAAGATGTTGCGATACTTGGAAGAAGGAACAACCCTTTAAGATTGTCAGTTGACTCTAATACTACCAGCAGAAAATAGCAATGCTTTGGAATGCCTACTGCGGAAAATTAAAGAAGTGGCAAAGCAAGGATACAACTGGATATTAGGAAGACAAAAATAATCACCAAAATGATTTAGATAATATGAAAGTGGATGCCATATAGCCCGAAAAAACCTACAACAACCCAGTGATTACGGCCATGAAAGCCTTTGACAATACAGTATATAAAAAAGTTAAATGTTTTGTATGCTTTGGCTCAGTCATTATTCAAAATGGAGATAGTAGTCATGAAATCAGAAAATTTCCATCAGTACCACCAGAAAGATGGTTGTTTAGACCTTTGTAAATTTTGAATACTGAGTATGAGAAGAAGAAACTGTTGATAAAATGATAAGATAAAAATAAATCTTTTCCCTTTTCCCTTTTGATCAGCTCTTACAGGAAATCACTTTCACATTATTTCCTGAACCTATATACATTTAAGAAACCTATTGTAAAAAATCTTATAGGCTATCTTCTGAAGTAGGCAATAACAAAAAAACAAAAATGATTGCAGCTGCCAGGCTTCGCTAGATAAATCTATGGGTTAGAGGACTGTTACTTGTAACATGCGTCCAGTATTTCAAATTGATGATGTGAAAAGCTTTGAGTTGTGGTTTTGTTGAATTTCTTACCAGTTTTCACTTTCTTCTTTTCCTGGTTTAAGGTCAAGCTGGAAGGTTGAGTTTTCTTCTTGCAATGAATTTTTTTCTAGATTTTTTAAAGAAAATCTGGACAATTATTTGCATAATCAGGTTTGTGGGACTATTAACATATATGTTTAAATTTTGCAGATGTATGCTGTTTGCAATCTCAAAATCTGCATTTATTTGAGTGCAGTTTATTTCCAAAAACAACAGATAAGCAAATTTTCTGGTAAAAAATCCCAAGAAGAAACAAAAACCCTACTTTCCTAAGGACATCAAATCTGATTTTTTTTTCCATCTCTAAGATTGACATATATTTATTTTGTTTCCAATAAAGGACAGGTATTGGATTCAGTAGTTTGGTCATTTCAACTTATAACAAATTGTTTATGTCCACTGCAAAAAGATTTGATTTCGGTAGAGGAGCAGGACATAGATTTCACTGACATTACCTTGGTGAGCCATTTAATAGGGCAGGGGTCCTCAAACTAAGGCCCGAGGGCTGGATACGGTCCTCCAAGGTTATTTACCCGGCCCTTGCTCAGGGTCAACATAAGTCTGAAATGACTTGAAAGCACAGGCAACAACAACAACAATCCTATCTCCTCAGCCAAAGGCAGGCCCAACTTCCCACTGAAATACTAATAAGTTTATGTTTGTTAAGACTGTTCTTCATTTTAATTGTTGTATTGTTTTAAAGTGTTTTTTGCACTACAAATAAGATAAGTGCAGTGTGCAAATGCTTTTTTCAAATTATAATCCGGCCCTCCAACAGTTTGAGGGACTGTGACCTGGCCCTCTGTTTAAAAGGTTTAAGGACCCCTGTAACAGGGTATCACAAATACACTATTTTTCTTCATGAAGGGCCTTATTTTCAAAAGAACTCTCCTTCTTGCATTGGCCTTGTCATGACTTCAACACACTTGATGGAGTCCATCGCATTGCCCAGAGGACAGATATTTAAACATTTTTAGAAGGCTTCACAGTCACTGAACCATTTCTGGGTATTAAGCTTTTTCTGAAAACTCCTGGGACTTGATGTGTCTCTTGAACTTTTCAAAATGCATGCCTAGATGACAACCACAATTTGAAATCCAGAGGCCTTAGAAAATCCAAATGCACATAAGTGGTCCAAGGAAGAAGCTTCTCTTCATAACTTCTTGGAGACCAGTCTTTCCAGCCTTGTTATAGCAAGTTGCTAAATAAATATAAATGAGAATTAAATCCTTGGCAGACCGTGCAAAAAGAATCTGCGAACCCCACCTTCTCCAAGATGAACTGAACCACCTCAACTGGGCTCTACAGGCTAATGGATACTCCACCTCAGACATCAGAAGAGCTGCAAAACCGAGAACAAGCCACGAGAGTAAAGATGAAGATCCACCCAGAGGAAAAGTGTTCTTGCCATACATCAAGGGAACCACTGACCGCATAGGGAAACTGATGAGGAAACACAACATACAAACCAACATACAGACCCACCAAGAAAATCCAACAAATGCTACGTTCAGCAAAGGACAAGAGGGATCCTCTCACCTCTGCAGGAGTCTACCGTATACCATGCAGCTGTGGACAAGTCTACATAGGGACCACCAAACGCAGCGCCCAGACATCAAGGAACATGAAAGGCACTGCAAACTACTCCAACCAGAGAAATCAGCCATAGCAGAGCACCTGATGAACCAACCTGGACACAGCATATTATTTGAGAACACAGAAGTGCTGGACCACTCTCACAACCACCATTTCAGACTACACAGAGAAGCCATTGAAATCCACAAGCATGTGGACAATTTCAACAGAAAGGAAGAAACCATGAAAATGAACAAAATCTGGCTACCAGTATTAAAAAACTCAAAAATTACAACAGCAAAACAACAGAGGGGAAACAAACAGACACATAAAATCACTCTCAACAATAGATTCCCCCCAGGCACTTCCAAGCCATTGAATGCTAATCAAGGTGATCAGCTGAAACATTCACACCTAGCCCCAGCAGACAAAAGTCCTTTGTCCCGCCCTGGTCATTCCACAGATATATAAACCCATTTTTTCTACTTCCAGCAGACCTCACTACCTCTGAGGATGCTTGCCATAGATGCAGGCGAAACGTCAGGAGAAAAATTGCCTCCAGAACATGGCCATATAGCCCGGAAAAACCTACAACAACCCATAAATGAGAATAATAAATAGGAGAACTTGAGTGCCACCCATATCCACACCTTTTCCATCCAGATTTCCTGTCGTTCATTCATACTTCAATATCTATTTGTTTGAACTTCAAGAGAAAACAATGCTGCAAAAGTTGACATCAAGTTACAGCCCCGGTGTGTTCTGTAATTTCAAATGATACCTACACCTCCAACACTTGCATAGGAAGGGAGCTAACCAAATGGGACAAGGAGCTAAGCTGATTTGAATTGAGATTCTTCTTCTTTATTAAAAAGCTCTCCAGAAGGGAAGGAGAGAGCGGGGAATAAGAATGAGAGCAACTTTTCCTCCCTCTTCTCCTCTGAAGGAAGCAGCAGTGTCTCCTTGCAGAACGACAACCCTCAGGATACAGCAGTTGTCTTCAAATCTGTGACCATAAAAAATCATTATCTCTGTGAAATACAGCAATTTGGGAGATAATCAAACAGTGACCAGGGGGCAGAGCTGCCAATCTGAAGGATTATGCTCAGCGCACACTTGATTCCGTCTGACCTTCCTCCGAGCCAGCTGTCAGCTTGGCGAAAACGCACATGGATCAACTCGGGGCACATTCATTAGACTGTCTTTGGTGAAGGAATCATTTGCATAAAACCCCAGCTTTCTTAATTAGTACTTCATTTTTCCCTTGACTTATTTTGTGGTTGAGTTTGGGCATTTTTTTGTTTATTTGTTAAAATCTCTGGGAAAAAAGTCTTGTGATATGTCGGGTGCATGTTAAGAATGGGATACGTACACATATACATACATGGGCAAAAATATGACTTGCAAATTAAGTTTGTGATAATTAGGCAATTAACATTTTCCCTAGATATGGTGGTATTTTCCACATATTTAACATAATATGAGATGTGAATTAAAAATGGTGTTCAAAAATTTGCCATTCGATCTTTTGAAAGTAGAACGTCCTGTGTCTCAGGTCCCATGTACAACTGATAATATAACGCAGTTTCAAACTGCATTGCATGGCAATGTAGATGGGGCCAAAGACAACTATATTCCCAATTTTCAAATCATGCCTTGATTATAAAAATGATATTTAAATGGCTGATTAATTCAATATGATAAATTCTTATTATATATATGTGTGTGTGTGTGTGTGTCACTCTTTATCAAGACAGAAAAGGACAATTTTCTATCTTCTATAAAGTTGTCTTCAAGAGAACTTTAGATGTATGAATGAAAGCTTCTAGAGAAATGATATTCCACAACATAACAGTTGTGGTACTGCGACTGTTGCTGCTTTAATGACCAAATTCACCCAACTAAAGGAATGTCAGAGAAAGTCAGGGCTGGTATGCAGATTATACTTAGCAAGTTTACTTGTCCACTTATCCCCTTTTCTTTAATTCAGTGCCAAATCCAAGATTCTACCTACTACCCAATCATTTGCCTTAGAAGTTGCTTCATTATATCCATAGATTAGTGCAAGAGTAGGACAAGGAGACTGCAGCCAGGGAATCAGAAGATGCTTATTTCTTGGAAGGAGAGCAATGACATACCTTGATAAAATAGTGTAGAGACATCACATTGGCAACAAAGATCCGCATAGTCAAAGCAATGGTATTCCCCATAGTAACCTATGGATATGAGAGCTGGACCATAGGGAAGGCTGAGCGAAGGAAGATAGATGCTTTTGAACTGTGGTGCTGGAGGAAAGTTCTGAGAGTGCCTTGGACCGCCAGAAGATCCAACCAGTCCATACTTCAAGAAATAAACCCTGACTGCTCATTGGAGGGAAGAATAGTAGAGGCAAAAATGAAGTACTTTGGCCACATCATGAGAAGAAAGGAAAGCTTAGAGAAGACAATTATGCTGGGCAAAATGGAAGGAAAAAGGAAGAGGGGCTGACCAAGGGCAAGATGGATGGATGGTATCTTTGAAGTGACTGGATTGACCTTGAAGGAGCTGGGGGTGGTGACCACCGACAGGGAGCTCTGGTGTGGACTGGTCCATGAAGTCACGAAGAGTCGGAAACGACTGAACGAATGAACAACAACAGGACAAGGAGAATCCATTCATTTCACCTCAAGGTTGCTTGAGAGGTGACATGCCTCTTGACAGTTGCATCTCAAAACCTGAAGATATCAGGTTAGGGTTAGGATTAGAGTTAGATTTTCTTCAGCTGGACAGATGTAGGTGTATTGACAGGCTTTTGCCCACCAAAAAGGAAGAGAGCTACTGTAAAACAGTGGTTTCAGTTCCCAATCTAGTGAGATGATCCAGAAGAATATCATGCATGATATCAAAAGATGCTGAGAGCTCCAGTAGAGCCAAACGTGACACATACCCTTTGTTTGGTTGTCTGCATAGGTCATCCATCAAAATTCCCAAAGCTGTCTCTGACTGTATCATAGTCAGTTCTGAAATCAGATTGAAATAGATATAGATGATCTTTTTCATTCATAATTCCCTGGTGTTTGGAGTTAAACATAATACCTTGTCCAAAAATGAAAGGTTGAATATTGGTTGATAATTATCCATTAAAGAGGTATTCATAAACAGTCTTTTCAATACAGGCCTCACAATTGACTGCTTTATGCAAGTTGAAATTCTGTCTTGTTCTGAGGAGCCACTGAAAGCACCCTTCACCCGACTCAGTTAGTTTCCCTCTGGTCTGTTTGATAAGCCAGGAGGGGCACATATCTTAGATACCTGTGGTGGTTCTCACTTTTCCAAGGTTCCTGTCCACATCCTCAGGCTACACAAATTGAAAAATATCCCTCTACACTGGACAAGCAGGAGCTAAGGTTACATTCACTGGAACTGTATCAACAATGGCATCTAAGTTGGAGAGAATCTGAGTGACTTTATCAGCAAATTGCTGAGCAAATTCTTCTCAGTGGGCTGTTGAATAGTCAACATTTTCCCCTTGAGGCCGAGGATGTAATAGTCCACTTACCTTACTTCTAACTTTGGCAATCCCTCATAGTCCGAGGATAATGGTCCTCCAAGTGTAGTATCCTGGTGGTGGGTCCATAGGTGACTGTGGAGCCCTATTCTTGATCTGCATCTTCTCCCACAGTGAGGGCATTGGTTTCCAGGTGGAAGTTGGTCCCGGTTGGGGTTGGCTTGACACTTTTCTCTCTTTCACCCTCCATTCATCCACTTACCACTCACAAGCTGAAAACCAGTGGGCAAAGTAGAGATAAATGAATGTTTTAGCCTTGATAACTGTGGCCAATTTGGAGTCATTTGCCACACCAGTATCCCCAGAAAAGTGCAGCATTCTCTGATCAGACTACCGTCAAGCAGTAGTTGTTAGCTTAGGATTGTGTCAGTTAATAAGAAGTTCCTCTGAATCTAGATAAGAGGGAAGCATGGAATCATTACTAGCAAAAATTCATCTGGTAGGACTGTGTGCAGAGGAACAGTTATCTGGTTCTGGGAGTCTATTCCTCCATCCTCAAATTCATATACTCTAAATGTAATGCTTAATTACTTGCTAATCCTTGCAGAAGTTTGATTTCAATGTATATCATTTTTATAACGTATTCAGTATGTTAATATCGCCTATCTTGACTTTCTATGGAATTGCACTATTTCGCATGAACAACCCTTTGCTTGACACGTGGTCTCTACTCTGTATTGTGCAATCTTCCTTCACAGTTGAATTCAATTTTATGTATTGTTTTCGTATATTTTTCTCATCCTTTTCATTTTAAATAGCGTTTGAATCTGCTTAGCTCATATTATTTTCCTATTCTCTCCAAGCTAACTAATGAGAATAATTATTGAAGTATTTTTCATTGTGAATTTTCTACTAAATGCTAAAAGGAAAGCACCAATCTAATTTTCATTGGGGGAAAATGTCAAGCTGGCCAAGAATTGCAATCCCTGAAGTAAAATAACAGGATTTTTATTTACTAAGGCCTTCAGTCTTTTCGCTGGTTTTTATTAGCATTGAAATAACATTTTGGCAAGATTATACTGCAGATCTCTTTTAATATGGATATTGAAAGGTTCACAATTAAAATGTCTCTGTTAATATTCTGATAGCTTCTAACCAGAAGCCAAGAGGGATTAGTGTTATAGCTCTGTATTCAGAAAAAGAGCCTGAGATTGCTCACAGTCGCTCGTCATCTATTCTATGGTGTCATTTCTCCCAACATAGGAAACACTGCATCATACAACTGAAAGAGACCACAAGAGCCATCCAGTCCAACTGTTTAAAAAAACTGTACCCCAAAACAATGAATCCTAGAGTCCGCAGCTCTATAGGGACTAATAGGGAGGCCACATTGACCTTCTCTTTAGATTCAAGCCACCTTTCATTAGACTTCTTAAGAATGTTGCACAAATACTATACACACCTCAGATCTTAGAAGATGAGCACACGTTAGTTTATATAATCCCCTCACACATAATTGGCCACATAATGGGCTTTAAGAGCCAGAGAGTTTATCTGCTTTTTTAATGGAGATGTTTCCTTATCCTTATTGCTAGATCAGACCCTCTCCATGGGGGTCTCCATTGAATTTGCCAACACCCTGAGCACCATTTTGCCTATCTGGTTGGCACCCATTATATTGACTGAAATAGAAATATCAATTATCTCTGGCCCAGATATATTTCCTTCCACCTACACTCTTCTCTTGGGCAAATCAATAAACAGAAATAAACCTTCAAACATACCAATTATAATATAAGTTGTTGAGGACATTCATGGTTGGAATCACTGGGTTGCTATGAATTTTCCAGGCTGTATGGCCATGTTCCAGAATCATTCTCTCTCTACCCTCAATAATACTGTCTTCTTCTTCCACATAACTAATTTTAAAACTGTTCCAAGTCAGATTGGAGAGACTCATAGGAAAATCATTCATTTCAACTGTTGGGAAGTGCATCTCATCACTTGCCAGAAGTCCATCTTCATGAAATAGCAGGGCATAGTCCTAGAAGCCAAATCATTCCCAGTGGCCTTGTCTGAGGAGCCGGTTTTTGGATCACCTGAACATTCTCTTAAGCCAGTGGTTCTCAACCTGCGGGTTCCCAGGTGTTTTGACCAACAACTCCCAGAAATCCCAGCCTGTTTATCAGCTCTTAGGATTTCTGGGAATTGGAGGCCAAAAAATCTGGTGACTCAAAGATTGAGAACCTCTGTCTTAAACTGATACTGTTACTCTTGTTGTTGTTTCTCCCTATCACTGTTAAGAGATAAATTTTCAAATCCATTATGCAGCACCAAAGTCAGAATTATCCCTGCCCTTTTACTTCTAAGTGTCACATTTCTCCAAATGTCTACCTCCTTTTGAGGGAAACTCATCTCCTTCTCAGTGATATCCTTTGGGTACTCATCTTTCAAGGCCGTTTTCTTTGCTCTGTCCAAAAATAAAAACTTCTAATGCTTTTTAATATGCGGACGTATAGGTTAATGGACCTCAATTACCTGGACCTTCTATTGTCAGAAGTCACCAACTTGCACTTGTTGCCGATATAGTTAATCACATCTTCCAGCATTAATACAAACATATCACATCCATTGCATGTGACAATTCAGTAATCTAAAGTAGATACCGAAAGATTCCACCATATTTCAGTCATGCCTATTATAACATATGTCTCCCTCTCAAAACATTCTTGCTAAAACACTCCCTCAAAATGCCCCATAGACTTTGCCTGTTAGCAGAGGTCCTGTGTACCAACCTCCAGGCACTGGGCCTGCAGCTATATAGGGTGCCTTCAGCTTAGATTTAATCATGACACAGGAACATTTTCAACACTTTTGCCTTTAGTATTACATATCCAAAGGATCTGGACAGTCCCTTTCATCTAAACTACCTTCTATCCAAGGTGGCTACCCCGATAATCAATGCTATCCTGGTGACCATTGCCCCAGCCAACATGAAGGAAAACATTTCTTTATGAACCTCTTTTGTGAACTTCTCTTTTGTGAATGTATTTTGTGAACTTTTAGGTTTTATGTTGGAGAAATAGTCATGTGCTGTTGGGTTTTTCAGGCATGGGCTTGATATATCTATATAAATAAAAATGTAATGTTGATTTGTGGGATTAACATAACTCAAAAACCACTGGAGGAATTGAGACCAAATTTGGACACAATGCACATATCAGGCCAACGAGTGACCATTACTCATAAAAACACTGAAAAACATAGCAGAAGACACTTTAAACCCCTCCACAAAAAAACAAAATGCATTACAGCGCATGTGAAAAACCACATATATACACAAACACACATATATACACATATACATAAATAGACACACACATACACGCATATATACACACACAAAACACATATACACAGACTGGCCACAGCAACACATGGCAGGGGACAGCTAGTAACATATAACAATGTAAAATGTAGATGCCATGACGACCACTATCTCATACACTTTCTCTTGCATGCTTTTTACCTGGCATGGGGTATCTTAACAACTTTTGGATGGCCCAGTAAAGGTAGCACTACAGCATGGATTTTGGAGTTTCTTGTTTCTTTTGTTACATGCTCAACTTTTATATGCATCTATTTATTGAGCTTATATCCCGACTTTCCCTCAAAGTGAGATCCAAACCTACTATCTTGGAATGTAATTTAGAAACATGTATCATTTTTATGAATCTTTTTTTGTTCCATAATCTGTTTTACATACAATCCCTTTTAATGATGATGATAATATTTATTTACGTTCCACTTTCCGCCCCAAGATTGGAACCCAAAGTGACTCACAATTTAAACGTACAATACAATTAAAAAAAATAAAGAAAACATAAATATTAAAATAGATTTAAAGTAATTATAATATTAAAATTAGGCTCTGAATAAAAGGACAAAATGCTATTTTAAAGAGATAATCAAATAAAAGATAAAAATTATCTATTATACTCATGTTGAGAAGTTGAAATATAAATAAATAAATGCATCCATAACTATTATTGCTACCTAAATACCATTACCTGAAAATTTCCCTGAAACATTAAGACTTCAATAGGGTTAATTAATTACATTAGCTGTGCCTGGCAAAGTTCTGCCCGGAGGGTGTGTGGCTCCAATCAGCTGCCGAGTTTGAAAGAGCCATGTCCTTCTTTCATGAAAGAAAATGTAACAGACATTAAGAGCCGGGTTATTAGCAAAACCTATTGTTTATCTGGTAGCAGGCTGGAAAGCATCAATTAGTAATCAGAACAAATATAATTTTGGGTTTTTCTAAAAGTGGCTATAGATAACTTCAATACAATTTGGTCTAGGAAATAATATTCATTTAATACATTGTTAGTAGGCAGTTTTACTCGGCTTATAATTTTGGAAGTGATTACAAAAACCATAGAGTTTAACATCCTGACGTGCAGGAATAGATAATGAAAGTACTGAAATTCAACCTTTGTCAATTCAACCTTTGTCAATTCAACCTTTGTTTAATGGCCTCTAAAGGAGATGAAGTACTTTGGCCACATCATGAGAAGACAGGAAAGTGTAGAGAAGACAATGATGCTGGGGAAAATGGAAGGAAAAAGGAAGAGGGGCCAACCAAGGGCAAGATGGATGGATGGCATCCTTGAAGTGATTGCCTACCTTGAAGGAGCTAGGGGTGGTGACGGCCGACAGGGAGCTCTGGCGTGGGTTGGCCCATGAGGTCACAAAGAGTCGGAAGTGACTGAATCAATAAACAACAACAACAAAGGAGAGTCCTCCACTCAGAGAGACAGTCCATTCCATGACTGAAGAGTAAAGAATGTTTAGGTAAAATCTATTTTCCTGTAATGTTTATTTATTTATTTACCATATTTGTATACCGCCTTTCTCAGCCCAAAGGCGACAGTTGATCCAGTAGTTTGGGTTCTAGTCTCTGGAGCATCAGAAAACAAGCTTGATCTATTTCAGACATGAAATCTCTTCAAATAATTAAAGAATGCTATCATGTCACTTCTCAATCTTTGCTTTTATTTATTATTATTTATGTAGGTTCTTGTGGGGTTTTTTTCGGGCTATAGAGCCTTGTTCTAGAGGCATTTACCTCTGAGGATGTTTGCCATAGATGCAGGCAAAACATCAGGAGAAATGCCTCTAGAACATGGCTCTATAGCCTGAAAAAACCCACAAGAACCTAGTGATTCCAGCCATGAAAGCCTTCGACAATACATTATTTATGTATTTCAAATATTTGTACCTACCCCCGAAGGAGGACTCAGGGCGGCTCACAACCGGCAATAATTCAATGCTCCTTTTTCAAGCTGAAGATGACCAGCTCCTTTAGTTGTTCCTCTACATACATGGATCCCTTCTACACTGCCATATAATCCAGATTATCAAAGCAGATAAACGTCATTATCTGATTTGAACGGCATTATATGAGTCTACACTACAAGATAATCCCATTCAAAGCAGATACTCTGGATTTTATATGTCAGTGTAGGAGGGGCCTTAGTTTGGAGAACATTGAACATCATCTTCTGGATACAAACCAGCTCATCAATATCTGGGTGACGTGTGACTACTTTCTTCAGTTTACAACACTGCACTTGCAGAAGCAGCCTAGAATTGTATTATGTGGGGGGTTTTTTGATGCTGCATGACATGTGACTTTTTTGGCATACCTTCACATATGTGTATAGGTGTATTTCATTGCAAATAGACATCTCTAAGATCTGGAATGCCATTCTTGATGGACTGGGTTAGAATGCTGAACATAGATCTCCTTTATGCAATCAATGTAATAAAAAAAGTTTGGACACATGTATAGCAGTCAAATACATAGAAGTAAAAGGATATTCAAAACGCTCTTCATGAGCTTACTGGGCCCAGAGTAGTAATTGTATTCAGTAGAAGAAGAAGGCAAAGTTCCCTGTCCTTGTGATATGATGAGATATATTTGGCAGGATAAGAGTCCAAGAATAAATTTTTAAAATATGATTGAAGAAACAAAAAGGGGATGATTGGCAACACCTGATCTAAAATTATACTTCGAAGCTAGTGCATTAATGTGGTCAAAGGATTGGGCAGATCTAAAAAAAAGAAAAATTATTAAATTTGGAGGGAATAGATTTGATAACCGACTGGCATCATTATTTATGGTATGAAGGTTCAAAGAAAGAGAGAGAGAGAAAAAGAAATCATTTTGTTAGGTTGGCTATTACAAAAATTTGGCAAAAATACAAGACTAAAATATGTGAGAAAATCCCACTATGGTTATCCCCATTAGAGGCTACATAAAGGAGGGAAATGGGATGGAATAATTGGCCAAAATATAAAGAATTACTAAAGAAAGAAAAAGGTGTGATAGTAGTAAAGACACAACAGGAAATGAATATGATAAATGAAAAAATATTGTGGTACCAACATAGGCAAATAAAGGAAAGTTTCAAGAAAGACAAAGGAAAAGGTTTTCAAGAACAAGACACCTTCTGGGACACAGTACTGAAATTGGAACGAAAGGTCATAACAAAGATATATAGGAAATGATTGGAATGGAGTACAAAGTCAGAGGGGGAAAAATATATGAAAAGACGGAAGGAAAACATTGGAAAAACAATAAAAAATAAGAATGGGGAAAAATCTGGAGAACAAAGATTAAAAATACATATGGATTAAAGTAGCACATAGGTGGTACATGACCCCGCAAAAACTGGAGAAATGTTACAAAAATATAAATATAAAATGTTTGAAATGCGGAAAGATAGAGGGATCATATTTCCACATGTGGTGGTCATGTATAAAGTCTAAAGCATACTGGGGAAAAATCCATGAGACATTGCAGGAAATTTTAAATATAAGAATACCATTTAAACCAGAGATATTCCTAATAAGGATAATAGATCAAAATTTAGAAAAAAAATAAGGGCAAACTCATTTTCCTACTGAACACAGCAGCAAGAATCTGCTACGCAAAACTCTGGAAAAAGGAAAATATTCCAGAAGTTAGTGATTGGCTAGAAAAAATTGTAGACATTAGAAATATAGACAGACTAACATACTTAATATCAAAAAATAAGGGGACTTCAATAAGAAAAACTGATTGGACGGAAGTGACAAATGATCTGAAACAGAAGAATGGAAATACAATAATATAAAAGGAAGAGAGAATAAGATGGAAGAAAAGACAAGATACAAGAAAGAAGAGGAAAAACCACTCCGAAGAAAACCACCCTAAAAACATCAAAACATACAGGTGTCCCCTGGGCAAGGTCCTTGCAGATGGCCAATTCTCTCACACCAGTAGAGACTTGCAGTTTCTCAAGTTGTTCCTGAAACGCACAAAAATGTTGAAGATAGGAAGGCTAAGGCTGAAAAAGAATGACTTGCCAGTAAGTTTGTTACAGTTGCTCAAATTCATGTCTAGCTGATTGCCACTGATGGAGAATCCATACAAACTGGACAGTCTGATATAGTAGAAGGAAAGTTTTTTTCTTTCTTTTTTATGAATGTCAAAGAAGTACTATATCTTGAAATGCAATTTTAACCAGACCGAAGTAAAAAGTTTAAAGTAATATCAATTGAAAGATGTTCAGTGAAACGTTTTAAATGCACAGCTTCGAAGCTGTCATCTGTTGCAAAATGTTAGGAATTAACTGGGTTTTAGTCTCAGGCACACAGGAACTATATAAATAGTTCCAAAATGAGGCATGGACAACAGGGAAGGCTGGTAGTAATAAATCCAGGCCCAAAGCTGTCTCTCTTCATATTTTAACAAAAGTAGCTATGACCACACTACTACAGAATGGGTCTGCTCAGTGGCAGCTAAATACAGCATGGAGCTGATGCAGGGTAATGTGGGGCAAGGCACACCTTAACACACCATTATTATTATTATTATTATTATCTTTATTATTATTATCTTTATTTGTACCCCGCTAACATCTCCTGAAGGACTTGGTGTGGCTTACAAAGGCCAAGGCCCTCAATAAAACAACAGCATAACAAATACAACAATAAAACTCAAAAAGCAAACCAATAAACATTAAAGCAATAACAGTAAAACAATAAAACAATAACATCATGACACATTTAAAACTAAGGGCTGGGCCATATGTAATGAATAAAAATTAAAAGTGCTGGACATGGCAGGTGAAATGTAAGGATTTTAGGGTAGGTGCGATGTGCAGACAATCTTATATCTCTAATAAAGTGCGTTTGGGACATGATGCTGGGAGTTTCCTGTTCTGGAAAGGCACACTGGAACAGCCAGGTCTTCAAGCTCCTCTTAGAGACTGCCAACATTGGGGCTTGTCTGATGTCCTTGGGGAGAGAGTTCCAGAGTCGGGGGGCTATCACAGAGAAGCCCCTGTCCCTCGTCCCCTCCAAACGCACTTGTGACGCAGGTGGGATCGTGAGCAGGGTCTCTCCAGATGAACGAAGGGATCGTGAGGGTTCATATACGGAGATGTGGTCACACCTTTCTCCATGTTAACTAAAATCGGGGATGGTGAGCAACCTAAATTCTGGCTACAACTGCTAGAATATCTCTAGAGTTTGGGTCCATGTAAACAGGTAGATTGGTTTCAAGATGGAGCCACCTGCAACTGTTTTCATTGCCATCCCATGTTTCCTGGGTTCAGGTGTCCCATGGACTTATCACCCAATCCTGGTTCTACCAGTCAGCCATTGCCTAGAGCAGTGGTTCCCAACCTTTGGTTCTCCAGGTGTTTTGAACCAACTCCCAGAAATCCCAGCCATCTTACCAGCTGTTAGGAATTGTAGGATTCAAAAACACCTGGAGAACCAAAGGTTGGAAAGCACTGGCCTGAAGTGATATTGGCCAAGGTGACAGGGCAATTAGGAAAACAAGAGAGGAAAAAGGGGGTGCTCCTTCTCTCTCTTTGCCTCTACCTCATACCCATCACCCCCTAGGGCAGGAGATGATAATGGTAGCTGTCCATTGACGTCAAAAGGTGTCTAACTGAGCAGGACTTGCTTGCCTCTGCAGCAGCCAGGAGCTGTCCGACCAATCCTAAAAACATGCCACACTGTCCCAGAATAGATCATCAGTGTCAATCCTCTCCAGGTCTATGACTTTTTATAGTAAGCAGTTCTGTATAAAATAATTTATTGAGTAGTTCATAATATCAGCAACTAAAACAGGAGCCCCTGGTGGCGCAGTGGGTTAAACCCTTGTGCCGGCAGGACTGAAGGTCGCAGGTTCGAATCCGGGGAGAGTGCAGATGAGCTCCCTCAATCAGCTCCAGCTCTCCATGTGGGGACATGAGAGAAGCCTCCCACAAGGCTGGTTAAACATCAAAACATCCAGGCGTCACTTGGGCAACGTCCTTGCAGACAGCCAATTCTCTCACACCAGAAGCGACTTGCAGTTTCTCAAGTTGCTCCTGACACGACAATAATGAATGTCAGATAAAGAGGAGCATGAAAAAAAAATCTCTTATCAGGCCTCCCACTTTTCCCTCTACTTTCTTTCCTTTCCCACTCTTTTTTTGGCAAGCAAATTTATTGTATGAGAGAAAAATGAAATGTTAACTGGGACTATTGTGGAGTGGTTGTTTTTGTTTCACTGAGAGATGATACATGGCACACTGCCAATACCAGTTGAACGTACTTCAGCATGACCTAAGGCTATCAATTTCACTAAATAATGTTTATAATTTTTTAAAAGAAATGCATAAAATAAATAAACAGAAGAACACCAAAGAGCCATTTTTGGAAGAAAGCAGGCAACTTCTTCCATCCAAAACGTAATTCTAACTTCCTTCAGAAATAGCGTGTTATGGTAACAGAACTCAACAGCATTAGCGTTGTGCTCACAAAACAGCGCTTTCAAGTTTTAATTAATCTTCTTAATCATAAGGGGAGGAGCCTGGGTAACCATTAGTCCCCTAGCATATCTTCCCTGACGATATCCATGGGGTCCGTTTACACTTTTCCTTCATCACCTGAGGGACACACATTATCAGCATGGCATAGGAACACTTATTAAGGGATTTTTTTTAAAGTTAATTTGTCAGAGCTTGCATAGTTCCTTCAATTTTATTATCAAAACCCAATTAATTTTGTGTAACAGCATCAAATTAATTAAAAAATATGCTAGAAATAGCAAGAAAGGAGGGATGCATTCTTTCCTTCCTTTCCTCTCATTATGGGAAACATGTCAGGCCCTTTGGCACTGAAGGCCTATTAAGGAACTGTACAATTTTCCCCTCTCCTTATTTAAAATTCCAATGGTGCTATCAGACTCAGGAGGCCTGTAGAAGATGAAGTTTTAGATTCTTCATCCCGTATGATGAGCAATTTAATTTGTCCTTCTTTGTTCACATTTTCTTCATTTGTTTCCCTCCCCCAAAATTATGCAGAGAGAAAGAGAAAAACAGAAAAAAAAGAACATAATTATCTGTACTGTTGACTAATCTCGATAAAATAGTGAAGAGAAGAGACATCACACTGGCAACAAAGATCTGCATATTAAAAGCAATGGTACTCCCCATAGTAACCTATGGATGTGAGAGCTGGACCATAGGGAAGGCTGAGTGAAGGAAGAGAGATGCTTTTGAACTGTGGTGTTGGAGGAAAGTTCTGAGAGTGCCTTGGACTGCGAGAAGATCCAACCAGTCTATACTTCAGGAAATAAGGCCCGACTGGAAGGAAGGATATTAGAAGCAAAGATGAAGTATTTTGGCCACATAATGAGAAGACAGGAAAGCTCAGAAAAGACAATGATGCTGGGGAAAATGGATGGAAAAATGAAGTGGGGCCAACCCAGGGCAAGATGGAGGGATGGTATCCTTGAAGTGACTGGCTTGACTCTGAAGGAGTTGGGGGTGGTGACGGCTGACAGAGAGCTCTGGTGTGAGTTGGTCCATGGGGTCATGAAGAGTCGGAAGTGACTGAACGAATGAACAACAACAACTGTTGTTGGTTCTTTGGAATGACTTCCATGAAGCCAACCATAATTCTGGTCTTGTTGAGTTAAATCCTACATTACCAACTAATGAAGAAAAGGGATGATTAGAATAAGTAAGTGTAGTGTTCCAGCAGAAGGGAATGCAGTTTTTGGATCAAAAAATCAAAATTCCTGTTTAGTCATAAACATAACTGAATGGCCTATGAAAACTCATTGACATTATTTATGTGTGAGGTATAGTAATGTATAGGAAATATGGTCCAGATAGTTGTATGAGCAAACCAAATCTGGACTTGCTGAATTTAAAGAAGAAGAAGGAGGAGGAGGAGGAGGGCTTCCTTCTAATTCTGCTCCCATTGTCTCTTCTATATATATGCTCTCCCTTTATATCTTACAACTCCTTGTATTTATTTTCTATATGAGCTTCGACTGTTGTCCAGTTTGTTTGCTTAGTCGGGTTTCCTGTGTTTTTTCTTAATAAAAAAGTTAATGTGTCCATGTCTTTAATTCCAATTATCTTTTTTAACCAATTAGTCTTCTCTGGTGTTACGTTTTGCTTCCATAATTTCGCATATACCATCCTGGTGGCCATCGTCACATAAGTAAGTAATCTGAATTTGAATTCAGATTTATGTCTTTATCTGTAATCCCCAATAAATAGTATTCCAGTTTCCTTGGGAATTTTTTTATTGAAAATCTGTTGTGTTTCTTCATGTATGTCTTTCCAAAATTTCTGTGCTGCCTCACAACTCCACCAAATGTGGAAGAAACTCCCATCATGTTCATTGCACTTCCAGCAGGTTTTTGGTATGTTATTGTACATGTGGTTTAATTTGTTGTTGTTGTTCATTCGTTCAGTCGTCTCCGACTCTTCGTGACCTCATGGACCAGCCCATGCCAGAGCTCCCTGTCGGCCGTCACCATCCCCAGCTCCTTCAAGGTCAGTCCAGTCACTTCAAGGATGCCATCCATCCATCTTGCCCTTGGTCGGCCCCTCTTCCTTTTGCCTTCCACTTTCCCCAGCATAATTGTCTTCTCTAGGCTTTGCTGTCTCCTCATGATGTGGCCAAAGTACTTCAACTTTGTCTCTAGTATCCTTCCCTCCAATGAGCAGCCGGGCTTTATTTCCTGGAGAATGGACTGGTTGGATCTTCTCGCAGTCCAAGGCACTCTCAGAACTTTCCTCCAACACCATCGATCTTCCTTCGCTCAGCCTTCCCTAAGGTCCAGCTCTCACATCCGTAGGTTACTACAGGGAATACCATGGCTTTGACTATGCAGATCTTTGTTGCCAGTGTGATGTCTCTACTCTTTACTATTTTATCGAGATTGGACATTGTTCTCCTCCCAAGAAGTAAGCGTCTTCTGATTTGTGGTTTAATTTAATTGATGTCATATACCACCTATGAAACATTTTCACCCAATTTTCTTTTAAGTCTGTTGCGTAGGTGTATTTTAATTTTTTATTCCACATTAATTCCCAATCACACATGGCTATCAGTCTTTTGAAATTCTCGGCCCATTTCAGCATACAATGTTTTATCAATTCTCCCTCTGTTGACCATTCCAACAGTTTGTCATATAGTTTTGTTATGCATTTTGAGTCCGTTCTCAAAAATTTGTCCCAAAATTTTTCTTTGATTTGAAATTCTTGTTTGATATCAGAATTATAGTATTCTTTAATTTGTAAAAAATGTAGCCAAGTAATATTTGGGAAATTTTGTTTGATCTCTTCATGCAATTTTAGTTTTGTTGAATCCTTTACCAAAAGATCTTTATAAGTTGGCCACCTTGGGATATAATGTTGAAATATACCTTCTTGGATATCAGATATTTAAGAAACCTCGGCTAAACCAGGAATTGTGCTTTAAGAACAATAACCTTATGCTTCAATTCAAGGGCAGAATAAAATCCATGGCAACTCCTGCCTGCCCGAACAACTAATATGCATTGTATAGGTGGTGCATATTGAAAAGACGTAGCACTTGGCAAATTGGCAAAAACGTGCACATGGAACCTTATGAAACATGCAAGTAGGCAGTATAATCTTCCCTCAAGCAAGACATGTCAATTGCATGGGCATGGCTGAAGAAAACATTTAGTTGAAAACGGTGACTTGCAATCCTTGGAGTTGGAGGCATTGCAAGTGCCAAAGGGGTAGAGTGGAGATGAGAAGAAAATTAAACAGAAATGGAAGGGAGAGAAAGCTGGAAGGGTCAAAGGAAGTTTTCTGAAGTGAAAGAAGACATGCCTGAGGAAGACATGGAAACCAAGGCTGCGTCTCAACCTCTTCCCTGTAGGCACAGACTCAGTGTGTCTGCCACAAAACCTCTGGACAGATCTGAATATGAGGGAGGTGGGGGAAAGCCAAACACATGAACAGTCCTTGTATTATAATGGCCTGTGTAAATATGTGCATAAATATTTCACACACACACACACACATGCGTACATATTACACACATGCACACACACATGCATACTTCTGAAAAGAAAGAGAAATCTAGACCTATTTTTTTAGTTTTATTAAATATGCTTTATTTGGAAATAGCCACAAGAAAACACATCGTTATGGCTGTAAGGTAAATTTTACTTGATTGTAAAGTACATTGAAATAAAAAAGAACCGATTTCCACTTAACTTTGTTTAGAACATTGGAAGAGATAGTTATAGAAGACTTTGTCCAAGATTATTGACCTAACTCTAGTATAAGTATAACAACTTCTGAGGATGCTTGCCATAGCTGCAGGCAAAACGTCAGGAGAGAATGCTTCTAGAATATGGCCATATAGCCCAAAAAACCTACAACAACCCAGTGATTCCAGCCATAAAAGCCTTCAACAATACATATAACAATGTGGTTGAAATGTCATTGTTATTATTTCTCATCCAACTGATTTTGATTTTTGACTTTGATTTATGAATGAGAGTCCTGGTCATCAAGTATGCATTGATGATGCTAGGAAAAGCAAGATGGAAAAAGTCTATTGTAGCTTTTTGTTACTACTATAATGTTTCTGTCATAAATGTTCAGCACAGTCCTACCTTATTAGTCTGGCTACTAAATCAAATTAGCCAGTTACAAAACTGAACTGACCAAGATGGTCACATGAGCAGCCTTGACAACCTGGTTGTCTTTGTTGAGCAGTAACAATAATTTTACCACACCTATTATAAGTGTAGATGATAGTAGAGTGAACAATGGATGATTTTATCCACTACTCTCTTGATATCATTGAGGATATCATAACCAGGCCTGAAACCAGACTGAAATGAATCTAGATAATTTGCCTCATCCAGGAACCCTTGGAGTTAAGAAGTCACCACATACTCTGAGGTTTCCGCCACTGTTGCTTAGATGAAATCTCATCTATTTCATTGCCAGCAGACTGGTTTGGCTCCACTTCTTGAGAAGGGATGCTTCTAAGAAATCATGTTTTCTGTTATATTTGCTATATGTTCAAGGAACACCAATTAGATCTTAAAAGAATATCCAGTTTATCAATTAGTTATTCAGGATTTTGATAATTAGAAATATTGTTAACAAAAACATAGCACCTCTTTTGGAAACAAAACTATATGCCAATATAATGTATTCCTATATTAAACAAAACAATGAATGCTCAGCACCACATTATCATTATCAAGCAGACTCACTCATATTTTATGTATTCCTATTTCAAACTATCTCTGTGTCAATAGAAAAGGCAAAGTTTCAAAAAAAAAAAACCCTTGGAAAAGTTCATAACTGGAGGGAAATAATTAAGATTTATTAATAGATTAAATGTGGGATTTGTTTCCGAAAGGTGCCAAACCAAAAAAAGAAATGGATGCTTGCCATAGATGCAGACAAAACGTCAAGAGAAAATGCCTCTAGAACATGGCCATATAGCCCCAAAAAACCTACAACAACCCATGAAAACCTTCAACAATACAAAAAAGAAAAGAAAAATGAGTTATAGGTGGCAGCAAATTGTTGGCTAGGAGTAAAATATTATATACAGATCAAAATTATCATGTGTATCAAATCACTTTGGTATAGGGTTTGGAAAATTACATTTTACTGGAAATGAATTCTTGTAAAATTTGTTCAGATGGATTTGGTACATTTTGGAAACAAACCACAAATATAGGTTAATCCTTCCCAATCTAAAACCCTATGATGATGCAGTCCAATTGACTGAATTAGGAAAATGTGCAAAGCAGGATACAAACACAGAAAAGCACACTATTTAACCATGAGACAGGGGGGAAAAATCAGACAAAGTTAAGAAGCAACAAGGAAGTATCAGCAATTCATTCGCAGAAGGTATGTTTGGTAGGCATGAGTGATTGATACAAAAATATTTGAAAAGTTATTACAAAATTAGGGGGTGGTGGTGTTTTGGTTCTAAAGTATAGTTAGTGGAAATGTTGTTACTATAACAAGAATAACACAATTTCATTACTTTTTTGTTATAGTAATTGTGCAATTGGAGAAACTTCGGGGGCTCCTCTCTCCTTTAAGTGGGGTAAAACTTGCTACATGGTAGAACACATTTCCCACTGCCAGCCCATCAAGCTTCAGAGTGTTTCATTTATCCACAGATTTTTGGGAAATTTTCAAAATTGTTACAAACCACATTTTAAAAAAACCCTACAAGAGCTATCTCCTTGAATTTTCTACACAATGACACATATAATTTCCCCCAACTTTCAGAAGTATTCATACATTTACTGATTTTAGGGATTTTTTAAAAAGTTTTGACAAAACCTTTAAAAATTTTTTTTGATATTCTTTATTGAGTTTCTGTAATACAATAGAATTAAAAACAACCAAAAAGAGAAGACAAAAAGGCAGAAAAAAGAAAAAGGGGAAGAGAGAGAGAAGGAAAAGGAAAAGAGAGAGAAAGGAAAAAAGAAGAAAAAAAGGAGAAAGACCAGTGAAAGGGGGTAAAAAGAGTTTAAAGAGTTTTTTTTTTAAAAAAAAAGATCAGATAGTAGTAAAAGGGAAATCAAGAAATTCTTCTTCGATCTGACTTCCAAGATCCTTCAAGAATGATTTTCTTCCTTTTCCTTTGTGATTCCTTGATTTGCATATCTTTTCCCATATTTTACCTAACTTGATTAAAGAGGAATAAAATATAAGTGGTGAATCTCTGTCTTAGACTTATACACCCCTTTGGTTTACTTTATTTTAAGTACTCGTTAAATAGTGTCCAGTCCATTTCGACTTCTGTTTTCCCTTTATATCTTTGCAATAGATAACTTAATCTGTCCATATTTTTTATGAGTGAAAGCAAAGTGCGTAAGTGGGTACGACAATTCAAAGATGGCCGTGACAACGTCCATGATGAGGACCACTCCGGTCACCCTTCTTTGATTACAGACTATTTGATTTCATCACACACTAAAATCTTTGGTTTTTGTGGTCCTCTGTTAGCAGTTTCGGGACCCAACGGGAGCACACTTTCCTAAACTTTAGGTGTTCAGAAACAATGTTGTAAAGCACTGATCTCGACACGTCAGGAAATTTATTTGAGAGACCTGTTATTGTGAAGCACCTGTTCTCACGAATCCTCGCTTTAACTGAAGCCACCAAATCGTCTGTAATCAAAGAAGGGTGACCGGAGCGGTCCTCATCATGGATGTTGTCATGGCCATCTTTGAATTGTCGTACCCACTAATGCACTTTGCTTTCACTCATAACAGTATCACCGTACACTTCACAAATCTGTCGCTGAATTTCTGCAGCAGGCAGGTTCCTTGCTGACAAAAACCGTATCACTGAGCGAACCTCACATGCGGCGGGTGAGTTGATAGTCTTAAACATTTTTAAAGCACAGAACAGAACCGTACAGGTTAGCTACAGAGTGGAAACTGAGAACAGTTGTTCCCGAGGCATGCCGGTACACGACTCACGCGCTCTATGCAGTATGCGCGCAAACTACTAGTGTCTACAACAAAACGGACCTTACTTAAAAAATACCCCTCGTATTACTGTCTGCCATTCCCCCCTCCCCCCATAAGATCCTAAGCTATAGGAAATTTAAGAGACTCCTCGTTATTACGTCAAACATACCAGTATACTGTTCTTACAAAAAGATATCTTTTTGTAAGATATCTTTTTTTGCATTTAGTGGTTGCTCATAATAATCCAGGGTCTTTTGCGTAGTTTATATATAATTCCATCAGTGCCTTGGCAGACAACTATGTGGAATGCAATTTTCAATCAGCTTCCATGTGATAGCGTAAGCACCAGCACCTTGCATCACTTCTGTTCCTCTTTGCTGACTATAATACCTCCACAATTATCTGGACTAATGGGTGTGGAGTTAGTTGGTGAACACAGTGATAAACAACACTACAATTGAAAAAAAAATAATATAGTTAAGATAAAATTGCTAGGGCATGTGGCCAAGAAGTCATCATTTTGGTTTCTTACCTGAGCAATTTAAACGTGTCCTCAGGGCAGCTTTTGAGCTGTTGCTTGCTTCTATTGTTAGCATCTCCTTTAATGTGCAACTTCTTTTAGTGTTATCCCATGATGAACTACCATGGAATAGAAACATGAGGGAGCAACTACTCCCCTTTCCCTATGTAATCCAGTTCCAGCCCAAATACTGCATATGTCATCTGTTCTTGGGGACGCCAGTACTTTGTCTTTCCTCTGTGTGCTATATTTGTGTGTCTACAAGTTGCCTGCCAACATAGATAGCCCCATGAATATGGTTCTCTCAGACAAGGAGAGTTCAACAAATTGATAAACCAAAGAAGCAAAAAAGTATGACATTACATGTCACCTACATACCTAAATATGTTTTCCCATTCTCAGACAGAACATATCTACAGTTCGGTTCCCTTGGGGCTTCAGAATGGAGAGGGGCAAGATGGTCTTCCTCTTCTTTTTTCTGAATGTCTCACATCACTCACAATGACATTTTGTGCAGCTGTGCATCAATAGGAATGCTCCAGTTCACATCACTGCTGGTACCAGTCTTCTGGTTTTTGTTGCCATTGCACTAACAGTATTATTACTGTATTCTTATTACGGGACATCCGTAGGGATACCAAGGTGCTTGTTTATAAAGCTATTGTCCTCCCAACCCTGCTATATGCCTGTGAGACGTGGACTGTCTACACATGCAACTCCTGGAACGATTCCATCAGCGCTGCCTCTGGAAAATCCTGAAAATCTCTTGGGAAGACAGGCGGACCAACGTCAGCGTGCTGGAAGAAGCAAAGACCACCAGCATTGAAGCGATGGTCCTCCGCCATCAACTCCGCTGGACCAGCCACGTTGTCCGGATGCCCTACCACCATCTCCCAAAGCAGTTGCTCTACTCCGAACTCAAGAATGTAAAATGGAATGTTGGTGGGCAGGAAAAGAGATTTAAAGATGGGCTCAAAGCCAACCTCAAAAACTCTGGCATAGACACTGAGAACTGGGAAGCCTTGGCCCTTGAGCGCTCCAGCTGGAGGTCAGATGTGACCAGCAGTGCTGCAGAATTTGAAGAGACACGAATGGAGGGCGAAAGGGAGAAGCGTGCCAAGAGGAAGGCACGTCAAGCCAACCCTGACCGAGACCGCCTCCCACCTGGAAACCAATGCCCTCACTGTGGAAGAAGATGCAGAGCAAGTATAGGGCTCCACAGCCACATACGGACCCACAAGAATACTGGAAGACAAACCTCCTCGGAAAACGAGGGATTGTCTAAGTAAGTAAGTAAGTAAGTATTATTATTTTATTTATTTCCAATATTTATACCCCGCCCTTCTCCCCCAAAAGGGAACTCAGGGTGACCTAACAAAAGCGTCATACAATGCGTCATAACAAAAGCGTCATCATAAAAACAACTACAGTACAACCAAAATATTTAAAATTAAAACAACAATTAAAACAATTCATTAAGACACATCCATTAAAATCGAAATCCAAAAACCAGTCCGGGTCAATTCATTGCCATAAGTTGTGTGATCTTCTTCTACTTGCTGCTCTCTGATCAAACGCTTGGTTCCATAACCAGGTCTTCTAAAAGACAAGAAGGAGGTGACCAATCTGATATCTCTAGGGAGAGTGTTCCATAGGCGGGGGGCCCCTGCTGAGAAGGCCCTGTCTCTCGTCCCCATCAACCGTGTTTGCGATAGTGGTGGGATCGAGAGCAGGGTCTCTCCTGAAGATCTTAAACTTCGTGATGGTTCATGGCAGGAGATATATTCAGACAGGTAGTCTGGGCCAGAATCATTTAGGTTAAAACCAGTACTTTGAATTGTGCTCGGAAGCTGATTGGTAGCCAGTGGAGTTGGCGTATGTTACCTGTACGTCACTCTGGTGAGCAACCTGGCTGCCGATCGTTGGACTAGCTGAAGCTTCCAAACAGTCTTCAAAGGCAGCCCCACGTAGAGTGCGTTGCAGTTGTCTATTTGGGATGTAACAAGAGCATGGACCACCGTGGCCAAGTCAGACTTCTCAAGAAACGGGCGCAGCTGGTGCACAAGTTTTAATTGTGCAAAAGCTCTCCCGGCTACTGCCAAGACCTGGGGTTCCAGGCTCAGTGATGTGTCCAGGATCACTCCCAAACTGCGAACCTGTGTCTTCAGGGGGAGTGTAACCCCGTCTAACACAGGCTGTAACCCTATCCCCTGTTTGGCCTTTCAACTGACCAGGAGTGCCTTGTCTGGATTGAGTTTCAATCTGTTCACCCTCATCGAGTCCAACACAGCGGCCAAGCACCGATTCAGGACCTGCACAGCCTCCTTAGTGGCAGGTGGGAAGGAGTGATAGAGCTGAACATCATCCGCATACAATGACATCTGACCCCAAAACTCCGGATGATCTCTCCCAGCGGTTTCATATAAATATTAAACAACATGGGGGACAGTACTGATCCCTGCAGTATGCATGCAGTACTAATTAGCAGCACCACAGAAGGGAGCTCCCGGTGGTGCAGTGGGTTAAACCCTTGTGCCGGCAGGACTGAAGACCGACAGGTCACAGGTTCGAATCTGGAGAGAGCGTGGACGAGCTCCCTCTGTCAGCTCCAGCTCCCCATGCATGGACATGAGAGAAGCCTCTCACAAGGATGTTTTTTTTTGTCGTGTCAGGAGCACCCTGTTGTGAGAGTTGGCCGTCTGCAAGGACGTTGCCCAGGGGACGCCCGGATGATTTTGATGTTTTGTCATCCTTGTGGGAGGCTTCTCTCACGTCCCCGCATGAGGAGCTGGAGCTGATAGAGGGAGCTCATCCGCCTCTCCCTGGATTCGAACCTGCGACCTGTCAGTCTTCAGTCCTGCCGGCACAGGGTTTTAACCCACTGCACCACTGGGGGCTCCTACAAGGATGATAACACTCCCCTCCAAAAAAAAAACATCTGGGTGTCCCCTGGGCAATGTTCTTGCAGACAGCCAATTCTCTCACACCAGAAGCAACTTGCAGTTTCTCAAGCCGCTCCTGACATGACAAAAAAAAAATCATAGAAGAATGTGTGCCATATAATTTGGATGGACATTGCCAGCACATGCAGAAAACTGACAGATGTTGCTTGCTGCCTTAAATGATTGCAGACACATTAGGGATGGTACGCTTTGCCATCTACAAAGTCTGTGCTTTCTAAAAAATACCAGGGAATGTAGGTTGCAGTTTTAATTGGGGAGCTGTGAAGAATTTTCCAAAGGTGAAAAAAACCTGCAAATTATGGAGTTTTTGAGGCTTGCAAAACAATGTGATATGGAGCTTAAAAAGCAAATCTTTCTTTAAAAAATGTAGATATGAATGCCTTCTTTATTATAACACTTTTAATGGGTTATATGTTTGAAAGGAGGCGTATATAACGATGCTCAATGTACAGTTTGGAGCAAAATCATTGCAGTTTTAATATATTGTGCAGACATATAACAAAAGTGCACTAGCCAGTGCTTGCCTTTATGTGAGATGCTGCCTTATAACACTGAGCCTCAAAGCTAGGGTTTACTGTACTTTGGGAATTAATCACATAAACTATAAATTGGGTTCAACAGGCTGGCTGGGTAAATAGGCGCAGCTAATGAGGACACTCCGAGATCTTATAAGAGCGCTGACTGCCCCGGGACAAATGTGCTGAGCTGCACCTGATGGAAAACTAGAAGACATCAAAGCATAAAGGATTAGTGCTCTCACAGTGTTGAGAAATGGCCAGGGGGAGATTCACCAACTTATTACCCACATCCAAGCTAATCCTGTTATCTGCAAAAAATATAACTGTTCTGGAACTGCCAACCACCTAAACTTGCAGGAGACTAATTCTGTGTTTACACGGACAAAAGTGCAAAAATATTTTATCTGGGCAATGAATATAGGCAATGGAGATTTTATGTATCAAATGTACAAAGGGAAAAGAGAGGAAAAAGAGAGAGAGAAATCACCCTCTCGTTATTTAAAGACCTGGGTAGGAGTGAGTGAATTGTTCAGAAGAATATAAAATGTCAGTCATACGTGACTGAGCCACTGCGGTCTTCATCTGGGCGGCAGTCAGAGGATCCCAAAGGACGACCCAAATACTTTGAAAGCAACTTTTAATAGAAAAGAGAAGATGAGAAGGATTGAGAACCATCAATGCCTGTGCCCTCTGGAAATATAGAAAATCTATTGTGTGCATATGCCGCCATACCTAATACCTAACACTTGCTCAGCAGTCCATTGAAAAACGGCCAAAACCCTACAGCATTTAGAGCACCATAGATGAGGAATCTAAGTCTACCTGTATGTATTCACACACACACATCCTACCTCATCTCTGGTTGCTTCTGGAGGCACTCCAAGTGGCCAGATACTGGTCAAAGGACATTTAATCAGCTACCAAGTTTGCAAAATTTGTGTTTTTTTTAATCTGTTTGTATGTTTTGTTCTGTTAGAAATGTAATACAATGTTCTGGTTGCGGATGACACGATAAATAAGTAAATCCTACCTCATTCTAAGGGGTTAAATTTGAAGTTTATGTGTGGGATGTAACATGGCAGCAGTTAAATTATATTCAGTGGCACACATTTAATTAATATTTTTGTTTATTCCTTCAAATTCAGTAATGTACCTAGTTAGTTAGCATTAGAAAAATGTGGCATTATAAAGGAGTATCAGATTCCCAAGTCTTTTGTAAATATTCAAAGGGGTGGATGGCAGAAGCTAGCCATTAGGACACTCTCCTCTTTGCCTATGAGACTAATTTTTACCCAAATCGAAGCTCAAAAAAGGAGGTGCATCTTATGTTTATCTAGTTTTACACTAGATAAAAATGATATTGATACAAACAATTAAAAGATTCTGATTAAAGTTAAATTAGTATAATTTTATCTTTTATATTTCATTATATCTATCTATCTATCTATCTATCTGTCTATCTATATTAGGCTTGGGCGGTTTTGTTCGTTAATTTCGTAATTCGTTATTAATTCGTATTTAAATTAGCTTACGATCCAATATTGAGCCATGCAGGAATAGTGTGAGGAGTAAATTAGATTCGAAACAATTTTTTCAATTTATTTCGTAATTATTTTGTAATTATTTCGTAATTATTTTGTAATTATTTCGTAATTATTTTGTAATTATTTTGTAATTATTTTGTAATTATTTCCGCATGTCTGGTGCAAGTTTTATAGCTGTTGTTTGTTTTATCACACCAACAGTCAACAACAGAGGGAGAGGGAAGCTTCAGAAGTTCCCCCTGTCCCATTTGGAGGTTTTTTTTAGCATATTGCGCAATCGCGTCCGCCATTAACGAATCGATTTGTAATTATACAAAATTTCATATATTTCGAAATTTTTAAAAGGAATTATTAAAAAAACGAAACGCAAGGGCCCCCTAAAAACAAAACGAGTTTAGAACCAAATTTTTCCGTGGTTACCCAAGCCTAATATATATATATATTGTAAGGCAAGCCATCCTATTAGTATTGCCATTGTTTTTGAACACTGTAGTCCTGTTAACGAAATCTACTGAAATCTTATTACTGTTTTTACTGTTTTAATGAATGTTTTACTGTTTTAATTGTTATTATATTGCTCTGTTATATGTAGTGGCATCGAATTGCTGCCAATGTAAGCTGTCCTGAGTCCTCTTTCGGGGGTTGAAAAGGAACGGAATAGAAATACTGGAAATAACATTGTTGCACTGACTTTTTGTCCACGACATCACACCGCTAATTCATGTTTAATTTGTGGTTTATTAAGATCCCTAATTGGTTTTTTTTCCATATCTACTAGAGTTGTGAGCTGAACCAGTTTTCCTTCATTTCATCTGTTCTTTTGTACTTTCGTTACTTTTGGGAGCACATAACGGGAAGGCCTCTACCCCGCAAGACTCAGCTCTACACAAATAATAATAATAATAATAATAATAATAATAATAATAATAACACTTTATTTGTACCCCACTACCATTTCCCCAAGGGACTCGGTGCAGCTTACATGAGGCCGAGCCCAAACACAACAATACAAGCAATAATCACAACAATACAAGCAATTAAAATAAAACATAGACGATAAACATATAACATTATCAATAAGACAACATAAAATTAAAAACTATGGGAAGGCCAAATGTAAAAAAATTAAAATTGGAAATAGTGCTGAGGCCTGGACGAAAAGGTGATAGTGGCGTTTGTGGAAGACATACGAGCAGACCTAAAATATAAAGTGCTTTGGAGGGACAAAGTGGGAACATTATTCCGGGAAGGCACACTGGAACAACCACGTCTTCAAGCTCCTCCTAAAGACTGCCAGGGTTGGGGCCTGCCTGATGTCCTTAGGGAGTGAGTTCCAGAGTCGGGGGGCCACCACCAAAAAGGCCATCTCTCTCGTCCCCACAGGACGAGAGGCTCCCCCTCTGCTTTTGTGAGCATGTGGCACTCCATGCCTCGTTTCCTTGGGAAGAGAGTGTGTGTATGTGACGTGCAGGCCCAGCACGTGTACCTGCCTGCAGCAGAGCACCTCCTCTAGAGTAAGGAAGTCAGAACTTGCTACTTGCATTGAGAGAGTGCATGTGTGGTGTGCAGGTCTGCCTACAGCCAAGTACCTTCTCTAAAGTAGAAGCAGGTAAGAAGCCTCCTCAAAGCGCACACCTGCCTGCAACTGGGCACCTCTCCTCTGGAGTAAAACAGCTTAAATGCATAAAATGATGGGAAGGAAGCCCCCCCTCCCAATAATGGACTGATCGATCTTTCAGCACACCAGAGCGAAAACAGATATTTGCCCTCCTGATTTCAGGAGATTCTCAAAAAATGGACTGGGGTCCCCACAGAAACCCGGACATGAAATGGGTCAAGGTTAACCCTGAAAGCACAACCCTAATACCTGCAGCTTTCAAACCAAACAAGGTGTTAACCATTCTGTATTTTTGCATGTCTCTCTTTCCTACCTAGGTGTAGTATGTTTCAATCATCTCTGTTAAAATTCATTCTGTTAGTTTTGGCCACAGTTGTCCAATCTTCCAAATTCATTTTGAATTCTAATTCTGTTCTCTGTGTTATTAGCTATCCCATCTCCAACCCCATTTTGTGTCATCTACACATTTGATAATCATACATTGATTCCCGTCATTTATGTCATTCACAAAAGTATTAAACAACATTGGGCCTAGGAAAGAAGCCTGAGGCACCTCATTCTCTAAGAATGAAGAACAACCATTTATGAGTAGTCTCTGGGTTCTGTCTCTCAACTAATTACATATTTCCCTGACCACAGCACTGGCAAAACCAAAGTTTACAAGCTTCCCTGCAAAAATATCATAAGGAACCTTGTCAAAAGTCCTAATGAGATGAGGATATACTGCATCCACAGTGTTCCCCTGAGCTACTATGCTTGTAACTTTATTCAAAATACAAAAAGATTAATTTAGTATGAGTTACTTTTGAGAAACCCAACTCTCCCCCCCCCCCCAGTTTTTAAAATAATAGATCAATTATACAAATCACACACAACTAACATTAACACAAAACATGCAATAAATCAGTTAAACAATTAAACATATATTTTTAGATATGTAATCTGAGCTCTATGTGTATCCACCACCCATGGGACATATATTCATCCTTAATATTAATGATTCTTATATTGACCTCTTCTCCAAAATATGCCATAAGCCATTCAATTGAATGGCTTATTGGCCTATGCATTTTGACTAACCCTGTAGTGTATGTTGATTTGGTTATATTCCTTTTTCTTTGACAAATATATATTCTAAGAATTCAACCCGTATTACCTTAAACTAATTTATTTTTGTTAATTCCTTTTTATATTTTATTCCATATGTCAGTTTATCATTTATTGCAATGTTTCACACCTCTTTGTACCAATCCTCAATTTCATAATCATAATTTTCTTTCCATTTTTTGGCTATAACAATCTTAAAGCAGTAGCAAAAATTACTATTAATTCTTTCTTTTGCCATTGCAATCTTATGTCTCCAAAATTAATGGAAGTGCTATATTTTGATTTTTTTTGTAGATTAATCAATAGTATGCCATTAATTTCTGCAAATACCTTATCCCAAATTCTTTATTTTTTTCACACTCCCACCAGAAATGTATATAAGTCCCTGTTTCCTGATTATACCTCCAACAATTTTGTAGGTTGTTTCTATTATAACAACTTAACATTATTGGAATCATGTTCCATCTCCAAATTGTTTTATAACATTTCTCTTTAATTCTAATGGACATATTTTTCATAATTCTTTGTTTCCAAATTTTTAACCATTCCTTCTCTGTAATATTGTATTACAATATTGTAATATTGTAACAACTGTTTTTAATTGCCCTATACTTGTCTCGTGATGTTTTGTATCGATGTTGTTCACCGCTTTGAGTCACCTGAGAGCTGAGAAAAGCGGTATATAAATAAAGTAAATAAATAATAAATAAATAATATTGATTCCTAAGTCACTTTTACTTTTTGTTCTGAATTGTATTGGATCACTTTCTATCATTTTTTTAAAAAAATAAAATTTACTTCTTAATCCTTTTTTTTACTTCACCTGTACCATTCTGCTTTAGTTGTAGTACTAATTATTTGAAATTTGTTATTTGTCTGCATTCCCCATGTTGCCAGAGTTAAGAGAGAAAAGGTATAAACATTGTTTATTTGTTTTACCCAAGATAATAAATGTCTCAAAGTAATAAAAAAAACCCAATCAGTAAAACCAAAATACAGATTTGACAAAAATTTAAAAAAACTTAGTTCTGGACAGGCCCGTAGCCAGGATTTTGATTCGGGGAGGGGGGGGGCTGAGTCTGAGTGAAAGAGGGTCTACCCTAGAAAACCTTTTGTATCGTTACCCCAATACCCCCATGCATATGGGATATATTGGGTATGGTGATCTGATCATGATATGAATCAACGTAGCAGTTTAAATAATGCACCAGTAAGGCCTTCTCGCGGACCACCATGAGAATTTCGGGGGGGGGGCTGAAGCCCCTCAAGCCCCCCCCCCCCCCCCGCTACATGCCTGGTCCTGGAATATCACCACTGATTAGAGTTATAGATCTAGAAAAATTTCCAGAGAACCTTAAGGCACGACTCACAAAGGACATGGAAAGAGCTGGAGTAATAAGACTAAAAGATTGGATAAATAAAGTCTCTAGAAAAGAAGATATAACTGAACTATTTAGACAGAGTAGAATATTTTGGTATAATCATTTAAAACATTATTTTAACTTATTTAGCAAGTTGGACTTCATTCCGACCTTTCTCTTTTCTGACTTTCACCCTATAAATACCTGTGCATTTTGGATGAATTGCTATCTGTTTCTGCTTGCCAGATATCAGAAGCCGCCCATGTCCATTTTCAAACACCTCCCAAAAACAGGCGCACTGGCAAATGGGCGTTTTCCTGCAAAAAAATCATAGCATCCGTATCCGAAAAAAATGATATTTTTTGCCCATTGGCAGCAATAGAGAATTTACGAGGCTCCCCTTTGCCCTGGGAGCCTTTGCTTTCTTCCCTTCAAGGAAGCCTAAGGGCCCTTCCACACAGCCCTATATCCCAGAATATTAAGGCAGAAAATCCCACATTAACTGAGTGTGGATTCAGATAACCCAGTTCAAAGCATATATTGCGGGATTTTCTACCTTGATATTCTGTGATATAGGACTGTGTGGAAGGGCCCTGGGTGTCAGTAATAGAGTTAAGAAAGCGCCCTATCCAGCCCAATATGAGGTGGGGGGACTTCCTACAAGCTCCCCTACCTTATCCTTCATTATGATTTTAAAAAGCATCAGAGTTAAGATGCCACTCTTTCTGCATCCTTTACATTCTGTTTGTAGTGGAGACCGGGTTTAAAGCTTCTTAAGGCTGTTTCTACTCTAGAGGAGAGGCAGGCATGCCCACTTTCTCTCCCAGCACCAGCAACATGCCACACAGCTTTCCAAGGCATTTTAAGGATGCCCAGGGAAGGAAGAGTGATGACTTGTACCTCAGTGGAGCTATCCTCCCTGGAAGACTTTAAAAATCCCCTCTGCTTTCTCTACTGATTGCCTGCAATCTCCTTTCTGCTTGCCGATTTTGCTTCCTTAAAGCTGTTTCTACTTTCTACTCCAGAGGAAAGCTTGGCTTCTCTTTTTCTGTACTGGGATTACTATTTTTAATAATTATTATTATTGTCTTTTGGAAGGTGAAGTAGAGAAGGGGGGGAGCTTAAAACGTGACTCCCCAAGCCCCCAAATGCACATACGTACACCCCATCCACTGCTCCTCAGGTCCCCAACTCCCAGTCAGTCCCATTAAATATAAAAAAAGATAAATCAAGGAAAATAAAAAAGATTGTGATGCCAAATAGGGGAGGAGGAGCTGAGATCAGCTCCTACTTGCTTTCGTGTCAAGCAGGTTTTAGTACTGGGAGGGCCCTTACCATTTTGAGCACTCGTAACAAAATGGATAAGCCGAATGGCCAAAGGGACCAGCTCAAATGAATCTGTGCAAATGTCTAATGAATGCCGACTGTTTGTATGCCCCTTTGGTGATTCCTTCCTTCTTCCATGACATTGGTAAGTCTTCTACCTTGACAGGCTTTGCAAAGAGCTGTGTATCTGCTTTTTAAAATGATTGCAGCAGCCCAGCATTCACATTTTCCACTTTACCTTTCCACTAGTTTC
Organism: Anolis sagrei; assembly: GCF_037176765.1. NCBI lineage: Eukaryota > Metazoa > Chordata > Lepidosauria > Squamata > Anolidae > Anolis > Anolis sagrei. The sequence continues at coordinate 150,935,883 of NC_090021.1, forward strand.
TAGGTGAGGTGGTGGTACAAATACCCCCAGCTCCTCAACCTCTGTGCCTGCTGCATAGTCACTGACAATGTAATACTCATTCAGCAACTGATTATAATTAAAAATATCAGAATAATTAAAGTCCTCAGTTTGACAAGCAGAGCCATAACTTTGCCTTCAGACATTACTCCCTAATTAGTTAATTAATCCTAATGCAAATTATAAGCAATAATTACTCAGCCAAGCTTGACATAAAAGTCTGCTGACTTAACAGCAAAAAAACCCTTCCTGGGTATTGGGTTGTAACTTCTTCGTGTTTCTTTTTGTGTAATCATAGTGTTTCACTATGCCTCAACAACTTTCCGTGGGGCTAGAGAAGAGTTAGGGTTATTCTGTAAAGTTGTGCACGTCTGTGATCCAAGCTGGAATCATATTTTACAGTGGCAAAAACGGAAGCAGTCCAGAACACATGCTAGATATTTTCACCTTTCCCTTGGGTTCCAGACTCAACTAGCACTCTTTTGAGAGGACATTTCCTATTCTCAGAAGCCTTGGTGAAGGTGGAAACCTGGCACAGCTTCCTGAGCTGACTTTCCATCCCAAAACAATCCTGTCCTGCTTTAAATTCATGAGATTGAGAATGTGCTTCTCCTTCTAGCACTGGGAAATGAAATAGGAAGTCTCGTTGTGGTATAAATGTCCTTTTGAGCTTTTGCAAGCCATTCCAGAACTTTAGAAGAGCAGAATTAATTCATTTGAACCCTCCAACTAAACTTTGTGGAATGGAATTCAGTAATGCCGTGAGACACAACTATTGTAGCTCTGATGTATTCAAGGAAGTGTACTTTCAAATGCAGCATTATAAAGCTGACTGCAAGAGTAGTTGCTTTTCAGGAATACCTAGGCAATAACAAACCAATGCTATCTATGGGCTTTTTCAGTTTTATCCTGTAAGTGGGCAAAATTATTACAGTATAATAAATATTAATTTAAGAATTTTAATTCTAAAAATCTGTCCAAAATTCCTGGGTTGATTTATCAATAAGTCAATGTAAGTATAAGTAATATATATATTTAAAAAACTACCCCTTCGCCACATAGCGTGGCAAATATCAAGAGGTTAATATGGCCTGGGATAACCTAAAAGTCACTAACCCTCTGTATTCCCTCCACTAAGGCACTGCTTATGGCCTTTTTGAATGGGAAAATAGTGGATAGTGGCGGCCAAAGCTGGTCCCCTGTGGTGGCACAGATGCTTTCCCTTCAATGTGGAATGACCCTTACTTGTCCATAATTTTGGCCCCAAAATCTTACCTCAACTCATTCATGAGGCTGACATATGACTATATATGGTAGCAGGCATGTAGCTGGGGGGGGGGGGCTTGAGGGGCTTCAGCCCCCCCCCCCCGAAATTCTCATGGTGGTTCGTGAAAAGGCCTTACTGGTGCATTATTTAAGCTGTTATGTTTATTCATATCATGATCTGATCACCATACTCAATATATCCCATATGCATGGGGGTATTGGGGTAATGATACAAAAGGTTTGCTAGGGTAGACCCTCTTTCACTCAGACTCAGCCCCCCTGAAACTTAGCCCCCCCCCAATCCCCCACTGAAAAAAACTCACCCCCCCTCCGAATTGAAATCCTGGCTACGGGCCTGTATGGTAGGTATTCAGGGTGTGAACAATGTTGAGTTAGAGTAGAAACATTGTCTTCATAAGCAGTTGCTTTGACAACAATACAGTCTAATGTTGCTTTCATGTCATCGTGACACCACTGGATTCTCAACATGATCCATGACAGATGGAATGGCTACTAGCTGCTGCTGCCTGTAGGGCTGGGCAACCACGGAAAAATTTGTTTCTAAACTCGATTCATTTTTTGGGGTTTTTTGCGTTTCGATATTTAAAAGAATTCCGAAATTTTTCTTTAAAAAAGTTCGATATTTACGAAATTTTGTAAAATTACGAAACAATACGAAACGAATACGAAACAAATACGAATCGATTCGTTAATGGTGGACGCGACCGCGAAATACGCTAAAAAACCTCCATATGGGACAGGGGGAACTTCTGAAGCTTCCCTCTCCCTCTGTTGTTGACTGTTGGTGTGATATTTATAATTTTTTTTCACTGATTAAACAAACAACAACTGTAAAACTTGCCGCAGACATGTGGAAATAATAACGAAACGATTTCGAAACGAATACGAAACGAATACGAAGCAATTACGAAACGAATTGAAAAATTCGTTTCGTTTTTTAGATGCTCCTGACTGGTTCGTTATCGCTTCATAACCAAAAAAAAAAAAAAAACACGATTTTTAAACAAATTACGAAATTACGAAACAAAACCGCCCAGCCCTAGCTGCCTGGCACTTGATCAGACCAATTGCAACAAGCAAGTATAGGCTCAGCAATTCAGGTGTCCCCTCTATACTGAAAGTACTACTTCTTTTTTTAAAATGGTCAAATGTTCTGCTCAATATTAATATTCTAAGTGCACCATAACTGATTTGTCCAACACCAACAGAAGGTGGTAGAAACACTGTTTGAGCTGGATGTAGTATGGCTAGGTTCCATTTGCATAATAACTCCCCAGAGCACCAGTTAAGTCAGTTTTCAAAACCATAGTTTTCAAAACAATGTCATATTAGTCCGTTTCAGCATAAAATGGGGAGAAGAGGGGATAAAGGAATAATGAGAATAATGAGTTTACTTTAGTGTGGGTATTCTTAGATAACAATCCATTTTGTCGAATGTCATTAGTGCACCTCAAAATTGTTATCTCCAAAAGTTCATAGTTTAGTAAAAGATCCATTATACAAGTATGTGTTTTCTAATGGTGCCATTCATAAAATCATACAGCTGCAGCTCTCATCATACCCAGCCTGCTAACAAAGAGGTAAGGAAATAAATAGTTGGGAGAGCCCTTACAAGGGAGGTAGTGTGATCTGCAAAAGCTGGTAAATGATAGTTGGCCACTGCTTTCTCAAGACATCCTTCCTCTTGCCATCAGTGCAAGGAGTATATTCAACTATAGGCAGAGCATGACTGGAGGAGAACTCGAAGGGAGGCTATGTTTTGCACTGTCTTTGCATTTAATGTGCAAAGAGAGAGGATCTGTGGTAACTGAGTTCCCAAAACTGAATTTTTCTATGAACATAAACTAAACTGGGTTGTTGTAGGTTTTTCCGGGCTATATGGCCATGTTCTGGAGGCAAACATGGCCATATAGCCCGGAAAAACCTACAACAACCCAGTGATTCCGGCCATGAAAGCCTTCGACAATACATAAACTAAACTAAAGCACATGACCATGTGACTTGTCTTTCTTTGTGTAGATCATTTCTTCCCATTCAGTGTATATGAAAGAGTCTTTCCTTTAGAATTAATTTCTAGATCACAGACACATTTCTTACCCAAGCTGTTCTAGTTGTTCTGTCTCTTCTCAGCAAGAGATTGAGACAACGCATGTCAGCACTTCACCCATCATTTCTACCACAAAGAGATTCATTATGCTTGACTTTAGCACCTTGAAGAAATGCAAGTTGATCATCCAGTGTGCACTACAGTTGACTAATGATGACACACACATGTAAGTGTATATGCAATAGCTTCTGACTACATCAGTAGGCTCTGAGTACTTCAACAAGCAAGAAAACAGTATCCCCTTTCACCAGAAACCTTTCCTGTTACAATCTCTCTGAGCTAATGTTTAATAAGCAGGTTTGCTATCTGGCAGTCATTTTGACAATAATTAACTGAAACCAGCACATGCTTTCTTTGACATTTTCAATGTCTTGTGTAAATACTGAAATACTCATTAGAGGAAATATAAGCATGGGGAAAATTGTGGTCTTTTAAGGACTGTGCTGTACATTGCACAGAAAATGAAGGCCCATATTCTTACCAGAAAGAAGAGAAGAGAGGATTGTTGATCACTATTAGGTTTCCCGAGACTAGTTCCCTTGGACTTCAAGGTGTGTCCGAATTTTCAGTTCTCATAGTTCCCAAGAATATTGTTTGGATGAGAAGCTCAACTTCTGGCAGAATACCAAAACTGGGAGAGCGAGCATTTGTTTGTTTGTTTGTTTTTCCCGAGGAAGTTTTCTGTGAAAGAGATCTTTAAATTATGGGGAATAATAATTTCTAAAGCATATATACAGTAGTCCTTTTTTAATCACATGCTAGTTTTATACAAACTTTTCCAGACTTGGAAGAAAAAAATAAGCAATTCACTTGAACAGAATTAGGCAGAGTAGGAACAGTTCAAATTACTATTATTGTTGTTATTATTATTATTATTTACTTTATTTATATTCAGCCTTTCTCCTTGACGGGACTCAAGGTGGCTAACTACCACATACTTTGATCCATTTAAACAAAGTGAATTAAAAATAAATAAACAATTAAATTGTACTATGTGTATTAGGTTAAAATGCAATTTAAAACACACAATCTCTCCAAAAATCCCACCTACAACCTCTCCAGCAGCATGCCTCTTATACTTCTCCAAATGTCTTAACCTTCTGTCAGCTGGAAGCTCTACATGGACCTGGAAGCTCTACATGGACCTTTAATTCCACGGTTGATCTAGAGTGGCAAATGTCAGATCTGTCGCCAGGTGGTTTTGAGTGCCTCCTGGTTGTTGCAGAAGCGGAAGAGTCCAAATATCGCTGTTGCCCATCACATGAAAGATGTTGAATGGGATGCCAGAGTGTTGTACAAGAGAGAATAGGGCAGATAAGGAATTGCCCCTTCTTTATTTATTTATTTATTTCGGGTATTTCTACCCTGCCCTTCTCAACCCCTGAAGGGGGACTCAGGGCGGCTTCCAACCGGCATACGTTGATGCCTATAATTCCTCCCTCCATTATCCTATTGCCCTTGTGCAATGTAACACAAAGTGATGAGCGAGAGACACTAACCCTAACACACCCAACAATCACCGTTATGATGAGAACAGGAGGGGGTCAGTGAATGTCATCCCATATCCCCCAAAACCAGCCCAACTGCTTACACAGGTCCAAAGTCATAGTTTAGTCTAGATTCTTGGGGAGAATTCAGAGTAACCTGTGACTTTTGTTAATGCAATTCAAGGACACATTAACTCAGCTCCATGCATCCTTTTGCCACGACGGAGTTAATTTACTTTCTTTTCAAATCTATGTAGATGTGTCCTCAAAAGTTCCAAAAGAGATGATAGAACAATTACAATAAATAAATCACCCTATAAATAATGTAGCATAATTGCTAGAGTTAGTATATCTGATATACTGATGTAGCTGTGAATTCTTAGAACTTCAATTTCTTTTTTATCCTTTGCCTTTGAAGACTGTTTGGAGACTTCAACCAGTCCAATGGGCGGCAGCCAGATTACTCACTGGAGCGCCATACAGGGACCATACCATTCCCATGCTGCGTCAGCTCCACTGGCTGCCGGTCCACCTCCGAGCACAATTCAAAGTGCTGGTCTTGGCCTATTAAACCCTATACGGCTCCGGCCCAGCTTTCTTATCCGAACGTATCTCTCTCTACGTTCCACCTCATAATTTAAGATCTACTGGGGAGGCCCTGCTCTCAGTCCCACCAGTGTCTCAAATATATCTGGTGGGGACGAGGAACAGGTCCTTCTCGGTGGTGATCCCCCGCTTGTGGAATTTGCTCCCCAGCGAGATTAGATCGCCGTCCTCCCTCCTTACTTTTAGGAAAAAACTAAATACGTGGTTTTGGAGCCAGGCCTTTGGCTAGTGGGCTCAGCAGCACTTTAGGCACGGAACTCAGGCAATAGGATTGTTATGAAAATTGGAAATGGCTATATGACTTGTGATTATGTGATTTGTTCTATGTGATTATGTAATTTTAATTAATATCACTGTTTAATTGTTATGTAATAGAATTTTATATTGTTGTTTTGATACTGTTGGCATTGAATTTTTGCCTGAGTTAGTCGCCCTGAGTCCCCCTCGGGGGTGAGAAGGGCGGGGTAGAAATGGTGTAAATAAATAAATAAATAATAATAATAATAATAATAATTATTATTATTATTATTAATTGCACTCTGAACATGCATAGATCTTCTTACATTTATTCTTATTTTATACTAGCCATCCCCTGTCATGCATTGCTGTGGCCCAGTGTGTATATGTGCTTCATGTGTGTATATATTTGTGTATATGTGTATATATGTGTGTTTGCATATATATATGCTTTTCTGTATGCGTTGTAATTTATTTATTTTTTGCATTTTAAGTCTCTTCTGCTGTGTTTTACAGCATTTTTATGAGTGATGGTCACTTGTTGGCCTGATCGGTGTATTGTGTCCAAATTTGGTGTCAATTTGTCCAGTGGTTTTTGAGTTAGGTTAATCCCACAAACGAACATTAGATTTTTATTTATATAGATATTCAATAGCTGAGCACTAGCATTGTGAACAGATGGAAACGCTGACTGCTAGGAGAAAGTAACGGCACACCAAGTCTGCAACTCAACCGATCTTTGAATCAGCTCTGGCCAGGTCTATCACCCTGGCTGTAGTGTGCATGTAATATCCAAATCATGTTTATTTAATGCATGTACAAGATTTTATTATTTACATTTAAATATTTATGACATTTTTCATAAGGAATCCTTCCCACTCCCTCACGAAAGAAAAACTTTATCTTGTGCCCTTTAGGAATGAAGCAATTTCATTTTACTAGGTAGATTTTATTCTGTATAAATAATTGAGACTGCAGGAAAAGAGGCCCTGATCTATCATTCCATCTTTATGCTATTTCCTAAGTGAAAGGTAATAAAACTAACAAGCTCACCTTTCTGTGCTGGCTGCCCCAAAAGCAAAACTCTAACAAGCGGAAAGGAAAGGAATTGGCTAGAAAATAACAAATAAAATATTTGAATATCATTTTAAAGAAGTTCACATTCTTGGTACATAAGTATTGTTATTGCTCTTCCAAAGGTGAGTTTGGGAAAGACAGACTTTTTTTATTTTTACTTGACATCAGACTTGAATATTTGCTTCTATTTCTGGTTATTTTGTCAATCCTAAAGGTATGACAGCCACTCGTTCCCTTGTTATCAGTCTTTCAGATATGCGATCCTTCCCAATTGAATGCAGAAAAGTGAGGGAGAGATGAAAGATTGGGGAGGAATATATCTTGACAGAGATTTTTATGGACTGTTGCCTCCTTAGCACTTCCCTTGACATTACTAAGATATATTGGATCTGCTTTTTAAGCCTTAGTCCTGCGTGTGCAGTACTCATCAATTGACATTGTAGGCAGGGGCGGCTCAACCCATTACGCAAAGTAAGCATTTGCAGTAGAGTTGATTTTACCCAGGGGCGCTCTTGAGGCGCTCCTGGGGGAAAATAGACCTTTACATATGCGACCTGTAGTTACTGGGTTACTGTAGTTCACCTACAATCAAAGAGCATTCTAAATTCCACCAATGATGGAATTGAACCAAATATGGCACACAGAACTCCCATGACGAACAGAAAATATATATCAGTGATTGGTTGGTGGGGGGGGGGGGGGGCACCAAAATACTGTTTGCTTACCGTCGAAAATTACCTAGGGCCGCCTCTGATTGTAGGTCACTAACTAACATTGTAGGTCACTAACTATCTACAGTGGTTTCAGTGTGAAAATGGTTAGACGGAAAGCCCTAAAACTGGTCCAAGGTCTGGATGAAGCTTATATGAACCACAGATCTTTACTGATTCCAGGATCTGTAGTCCAAGGCAGAGAACTCCCCACTCTGTGATGCGCATTTGTGAATTGCTAGCGCATCCCATCCCTTAATCACTTTTGCCATGTGTAATGAATCCTTTACCTTCGCTGGCTGAAGCCTAAAGGAGTGGGCCTGGAGAAGTCACGGCGTCCATTTTAAAAAAGGGAGCTGGGTGGAAGCCATTTTAGTTAGGTTTTCCTTGAGGGAAAACCTTCAAGTCTTAGAGGGAAAATAAGGCGACTAGGATTGGCTAGAAAGATGGGGCGGAGTCTAAATGGTCTAGAGGAAAAAAGTGTCCTTTTCAAAGAGAGGCTTGAAGTCTCGTTTAGTTAGTTGGAGTTCTGAGTTGGGTGTTAGAGGGAGTGGAAGAGCTGGTGTTAGTCAGATCAAGTTTGGGTTTAGAGAAGAAGATTGGTTTATTCTTTTGTGAGGTATTCAGAGTAGCTATTAGTCGATAGCTAGAATACTGTTGTGGAGCAGGGCCCAGTTAGTGGACTGTTCAAATTCCTAGGGAAGTCTAGTTCAGGGTATTTTTGGCTAGATTCCTGAGGGGCAGTTTTGGGAGTTACTTTCAGAGATTAATTTCCTGAAGTAATTTTCTGTGGTGGAACTTCGAAGACTTGTAACCCAGAAGAGTTTAAGATTTTACTCTAACACAACCACAAGGTTTTCAAGCCAGTATTTTCTGAAACCATTAAGCATTTGTACCTGAATTAGTTCAAGCTTGTTCAATAAACATTCTTGTTCTTTTATTAACTTATACCAGCCTCAGTGTGTGTACCTTTGTGGTCAAAGTAATTCTAAAGTCAGCTTCACAGCAGCCACTATGAAACTATAGTAGCACAGTGTGTGATACAAAACAAACTCACAATATTACCTCAATCCGATTAATACAGGAATGGTGGCCTCACTACCTCTGAGGATGCTTGCCATAGATGCAGGCAAAACATCAGGAGAGAATGCCTCTAGACCAGGGGTCCTCAATCTTTCTAAAAAGAGGGCCAGGTCACAGTCCCTCAAACTGTTGGAGGGCCAGATTATAATTTGAAAAAAGCATGAATGAATTCCTATACACATTGCACATCTCTTATTTGTAGTACAAAAAACACTTTAAAATGAAGAACAATTTTTACAAATATAAACTTATCAGTATTTCAACTGAAAGTGTGGACCTGCTTTTGGCTGATGAGATAGGATTGTTGTTGCTGTTGTGTTTTCAAGTCATTTCAGACTTAGGTTGACCCTGAGCGAGGGCCAGGTAAATTACCTCGGAGGGCCGTATCCAGCCCCCGGGCCTTAGTTTCAGGACCCCTGCTCTAGACTATGGCCATATAGCCTGAAAAAACCTACAACAACCCAGCCAAGTCTTAACTTTTCTCCAGAATGCTAAAAGGGAGGAGGCCATTCTAATGTCCCTAGGAAGGGCATTCCATAGCTGAGGGACCACCACTGTGAAGGCCCTGTCTCTCATTCCCACGAGCCGTGTTTGTGACGCCGGTGGGAACGAGAGCAGGGCCTCCCCAGATGATCTTATAGTCCTAGCTGGTTAAAGGCACACAACAACAAATATTTTAAAAGGAGGGCATTTAAATTTTAAATACAAAAAAATCACAATTGTACACAGAATTTCCTTGCATTGCACTAGCAGGAAAGATATCACATCCCAAGTTGGCATGCATATAAAACTGACAATTTCACTGTGGATGATTACATCTAAAGTTCTAGAACTGGTTCAAGACATGGTTGGTGGTCTTACTGCTTATATAGAGTCTGACCTCAAACTCATTCAAGGATCCACAATATTCACAGCTTTGTGAATTTATGTATTGTCGAAGGCTTTCATGGCTGGAATCACTAGGTTCTCGTAGGTTTTTTTCGGGCTATAGGGCCATGTTCTAGAGGCATTTCTCCTGACGTTTCGCCTGCATCTATGGCAAGCATCCTCACAGGTAGTGAGGTCAGACTACTTCAACCAGAGAAGTCAGCCATAGCAGAGCACCTGATGAACCAGCCTGGACACAGCATATTATTTGAGAACACAGAAATGCTGGACCACTCCAACAACCACCATGTCAGACTACACAGAGAAGCCATTGAAATCCACAAGCATGTGGACAATTTCAACAGAAAGGAGGAGACCATGAAAATGAACAAAATCTGGCTACCAGTATTAAAAAACTCTAAAATTACTACAGCAAAACAGCAGAGAGGAAACTACCAGGCACATCTTAACACCTCTCAACAAAACATTTTCCCAGGCTCAGCCAGGCCTTCAAATGCTAATGAAGGTGGTCAGCTGAAACATTCACACCCAGCTTCAGCAGAGAGCTCTTTGCCCCACCTCAGTCATTCCACAGATATATAAACCCACTTTCCTATTTCCAACAGACCTCACTACCTGTGAGGATGCTTGCCATAGATGCAGGCGAAACGTCAGGAGAAATGCCTCTAGAACATGGCCCTATAGCCCGAAAAAACCTACAAGAACCTTTGTGACTTTATGTTTCATTGACTTTCCCTGAGACCATTGTCAATTGATTTCAGGGGCAGGAAAATTTATAAGATAAGGACCTCACAGAATAATTTTTGTAGCGTGAGATAGGATGCAGTGATGAGGTTATCTTAATGTTATAGTTAGGCCTCCACTGAAAACTGGAGAGTATGAAATTAGGATAAAGGGGACACACCCTCCAAATAATTTGCTGAGAAAGGGAGAGTTCTTAAAAGAAGGCTTTTTTTATTTTGCTCATATGCTGCTTTTGATCTGTATAATCAGCTAATGAGATTTCCACCTCTCCAGGCAACGAGACAAGTTACTGTCTGCAAAGATTGCCAGAAATACATTCAGCTACTATTAAGAAATATTTTTTTTACAGCACAGTGCATTTAAACAAATATTAAATTCATACAATTGTTAATCAGTGTGCCATCTGGAAACATCTGAAAGTTTAGACTTTTAATTGCTTGAATCTCATAAATGCTCAGAATTGTTGCATTCTACAGGCTATAATGAATGTAAGGAGGGTTTTTAAAAAAGAAAGAAAGAAAAGAAAACTGTATAAAAACATGTAATTAAAACCAGGGCTCTGAACACCTTTGAGCAGCTGCTAGGGCTCTAAGCACCTTCCCTCTTCATCTTGAGGTGCTTGGCACCAGGGTCAATGACATGTCACCGCATTTGAATCTCACCATTTGACAAAGCATCAGTATTCCTTTCCCAAATCCTTTTCATGTGACTGACAGTTAAATCCATTCCTTCCTCAGGCCACTGTTTAAATTCCTTTGTACTTGTAGAAGCAAGTTTGCTGGCTCAAGAATTTTGTCTTAACTTTGCCTTTAAGACTTGTCAATGGGGAAATTAGGGCAAGGAATTCTAATTTATCGTTCAAAGGCTCCAGTTGGTAGCAAATGGGGATGTTTTTGTTTACATGTCAAATCAAAGATGCTGCATTTATTGCAGGATGTCAAGAGGTGTCTTATAGTTTACTGTCTTGGAGAGACCAAAAAGTGATGGGATTAAACAAAATGAAACCAAACATAATCTGCAAAGTATGTCTCTAAATAGAAAACACTGGTAGTGAGATTGCTGTTGTCAATAAGAAGTTAGGAACAAGAATACACTGCTTCCTTTAATTTTTGTTAATACAGTAGAGCAGTGTTTCTCAACCTTCCTAATGCCGCGACCCCTTAATACAGTTCCTCATGTTGTGGTGACCCCCAACCATAACATTATTTTTGTTGCTACTTTGTAACTGTAATGTTGCTACTGTTATGAATCATAATGTAAATATCTGATATGCAGGATGTATTTTCATTCTCTGGACCAAATTTGGCACAAATACCTGATACACCCACATTAGAATACTGGTGGGTTTAGGGGGGATTGATTGATTTTGTCATTTCAGAGTTGTAGTCGCTGGGATTTATAGTTAACCTACAATCAAAGAGCATTCTGAACTCCACCAATGATTGAATTGAACTTGGCACACAGAACTCCCATGACCAACAGAAAATACTGGAAAGATTTGGTGGGTATAGACCTTGAGTTTGGGAGTTGTAGTTCACCTACATCCAGAGAACACAAACAATGATGGATCTGGACCAAATTTGGCACAGATGCTCAATATGCCCATATGTGAACACCGGTGGAGTTTGGGGAAAGTAGACTTTGACATTTGGGAGTTGTAGTTGTAGGGATTTATAATTCACTTAAACCAAAGAGCATTCTGAACATCACCAACGATAGAATTGGGAGAAACCTCCCACACAGAACCCCCATGACTAACAGAAAATACTATGTTTTCTCATGGTTTTTGGTGACCCCTCTGATACCCCCTCATGACCCCTCTGGGGGTCCTGACCCCCAGGTTGAGAACCACTGCAGTAGAGCCTTGTTTAGCCAACATAAATGGGCCGGCAGAAAGTTGGATAAGCAAAAATGTTGGATAATAAGGAGGATTAGGGAAAAGCCTATTAAACATCAAATTACATTATGATTCTACAAATTAACCACCAAAACATAATGTTTTAATATAAATTGACGGAAAAAGCAATTCAATACACAGTAACATTATACAGGGTTAGTCAAAATGCATAGGCCAATAAGCCATTCAATTGAATGGCTTATTGGCCTATGCATTTTGACTAACCCTGTATAGTAATTACTGTATTTACTAATTTAGCACCAAAACATTGCAATGTATTGACACAGCTGTGGATCTGGGTAGGAGGCAGACTGCATTGGATAATACAGAATGTTCGATGAGCGAAGGTTGGATAAGCGAGACTCTACTGCAGGCATCCACAAACTTTTTAAACAGAGGGCCAGGTCACAGTCCCTCAAACTGTTGGAGGGCCGGATTATAATTTGAAAAAAATATATGAATGAATTCCTATGTACACTGCACATATCTTATTTGTAGTGCAAAAAACACTTAAAAACAATACAATAATTAAAATGATGAATAATTTTAACAAATATAAACTTATTAGTATTTCAGTAGGAAGTGTGGACCTGTTTTTGGCTGATGAGATAGGATTATTGTTATTATTGTGTGCTTTCAAGCCGTTTCAGATTTAGGTTGACCCTGAGTGTGGGCCGGGTAAATGACCTTGGAGGGCTGTATCCGTCCCCCAGGCCTTAGTTTGAGGACCCCTGCTCTACTGTATATATAGCAGTTACTGGTCTAGTGTTTTACATGATTCTAATGATAGAATAATTAGGATATTTTCAAACTAAATGGTGGACACGGGAGCAATGTAATGATCCGTTAAAGATGGGCATTGCTCCTGGAAATCTTAGGTAATCTGGTAATAAACAATTCAGCAATCAATGAGATGACTGCATGCATTGGAACCCATCTGACAAGTAATATAAAAATGAAACAGACTACATATCTGGAAGCAGAAGATGGAGAAGCTCTCTACAAAAACAAGATCAGGGATGTGGAACAAACTATAAACTGCTTTAATTATGATGATGATGATGATGATGATAATAATAATAATAATAATAATAATACGTGTGATCCAGAATGTCTGCTGTGGACTCTTTTTCTTGTGTTTCAAATAATAATACTTTATTTGTATTCTGACTATCTCCTCAAGGGGACTCGGGGCAGATTCCAGAATACACAAACACAAACATTCAATGCCTAAAAACAATGAAACACAGATAAAGGTAAAGGCTTCACCTCCCTGCTTTAAGGGGTGGTGCTCATCTCCGTTTCTAAGTCAAAGAGCCTGCATTGTCCATAGACACCCCCAAGTTCATGTGGCCAGCATAACTGAATGAAGCGCCGTTTACCTTCCTGCTGAGGTAGTATCTATTGATCTATTCACATTTGCATGTTTTGAACTACTAGGTTGGCAGAAGCTGAGGTTAACAGTTTAAGCTCACTCATGGATTCAAAATGCCAACCTTCCAGTCAGCAAGTTCTGCAGCTCAGTGGTTTAACCCGTTGCACTACTGTATAATAATTATAATGTAAGGCTAAATAAGTATGCTATATCAGCCATTATGCCCAAATACAACTGGACAAGATCCCCGAAGAACTTAAGAACCATGTAAAGGAAGATTTTGCTACTGTGCCTAACAGACAAGGATCAGAAGAACTCTAGATTGAAATGAGGCTCATTGTCAGCAGGAAATGCAATAAAAACACTATCTCAAGGCAAAACAAAGAAAAGCCTCATAGGATGACAGACAAAACTCTTTAAAAAAATGAAGAACAGAAAAAATGTAAAAAGTAAAAGATTATAGAAACTGGGAAAATAATCCTGGATACAGAAGTTCAGTGACTTGTACATAGGGGAAAAGAGAAGTATTGTAATATCAATGCAAGAAACAGAAGACAACAAAAGACAACAAAACCCCTCCCAAAAAACCTCACTAAAAGAAGATTCAGTCCTGGAATTGCCCTTTTCTTAACAATAGGAAGTAAGCTGAAGTAACTGCCTATTCTGGGGTGTTGATTTCTGGGCTGTATAGTCGTGTCCTAGAAGCATTTTCTCATGATGTTTTGCCTGCATCTGTGGCTGGCATCTTCAGAGGATCCTCAGGAGAAAATGTTGCTCAAACAGGGACATACATCCTGGAAACCACACAACACTCTAGTGATTCTGGATGTGAAAGCCTTCAACAATAATTGCCTGTCCATTTTCTGTTTCAAAAATGGACACTCTTAGGTCTAATTCAGCCTAGGAGTAGTCCTAAATGTGCTGAAAGTGACTTCAACCCACCTTTGGAAGGCCTCTAAACTCTAAAGGAATTAAGCTATTCTGTGGTTTAAATATTTGAGTTCCATATTTGATCTCAACACTAGATATTGCTCAGTAATATAGTAGAAGAGAAAATTATGGGATCAATGTGGAGGCAGTGAGATAACTAAAGCTTGTTCACTGACCTCTTGTCAAAATCCAGGTGCCACCTCAATATTTGTCTTTAGTCCCAACCTCACTGGCACTGGTCCCTTCATAACCAATGGTGCAAATCCACATAGTAATGGGATTAGCCTATTTCAGACAATGACAAGAGAAACAACAATGTTCTAGTAGACACCACTTCTTGTCTCCCACTTTGCCCCATTTCTCTTGCTTCCAGAAAAATCAAGGAAGTATTGTGGAAGGCTTTCATGACCGGAATCACTGGGTTGTTGTAGGGTTTTTCAGGTTATACGGCCATGTTCTAGAGGCATTCTCTCCTGATGTTTCACCTGCATCTATGGCAAGCATCCTCAGAGGTATAGATGCAGGCAAAGTGTCAGGAGAGAATGCTTCTAGAACATGGCCATATAGCCTGAAAAAACCTACAACAATCCAACCAAGGAAGTTCTTGGGGGTTTGAGGGGAGGAGACAATGATTTATTTTTTACTGAGAACTCTGGTATTTAGTAACTTTCTTGGCACAAGGGGCACAGTTGGACTAATGGGCTATAGGAAATGATAGCATGGAGTTAGAGCCATTGAGGTGTAGTAGCTTGAGCCTGGGAATATTATTACTATTATCATTACAGTGGGTCCTTGGTATCCTTTGAGGTTTGGTTCAAGGACCCCCTATGGATACCAAGTCCCATTGCATTCAAATAAAACAATGTCCCTTATAGAAAAGGGTATATAAGAGACATTGTTTTCTTGTGCCTTTTAGTGGGGAGGGGAGATTTTGTTTTCAAGTTGTGCTTGGTTGAATCCATGGATGCAGAATCTGTGGCTATGGAGGCCCAATTGTACTGCGGTTTGAATTACAAGAACCTACTGGGTGACCCTCAGGGCAAGTCATTCTCTCTTATACTGTGAGGAAGGCAATGGCAAACCATTTTTGAACAGATCTTGCCAGGAGAACCCTCGGAAAGGGTTGCCATAATTCAGCTTGAAAGCTCATAACAAACTAAAATCACCAGCAGATATTTTCAAGAGGCAGGAAACAAAGAAAGAAGGATAAAGGAAATGAGTAACATTCTGTATTTGAGAAGTGAGAGTCTGAAGAAGGCTATGAAAATGTTGCTATATATACATTCTTTCTGGATTGCTGTATAGGTTCATATTCACACTGGATTGCTGCTTATGTGGACAAGAAATACATGTACATACAGGCTTTCTCTAAGTTACAAACAAGATACGTTCTGTAGGTTTGTTATTAAGTTTAATTCGTTTGTAAGTTGGAACAGGTACATTTTTAAGTGTAACTCAAGCCAAAAATATATATGTTTTCGCTTTGGATAGCATAGGGAAGGGTTACCACCCTTGTGGGGTTTGTTTTACTGTATGTGCCCATGTTCAGAAGATTTCAGCTCACTTTCTGTCCCTGTGATAATGGATTGGAAAAAAAAAACATTGACTTGTGGAAACAAGGATTGGGGAATAAAGCTTCAGTTGAGACATGTTTTCTCCATGATAATTTCCAGGAGTGAATTTCCCTTCCTAGATGTAGATTTCTTTCACTTCCTGTTGTCTCACCCCTGTTCTTAACCGGGATTGTGGAGCAGCTGGCTGAGTGTCAGCTGCATTAAGATCACTCTGACCAAAAGGTCATGAGTTCGAAGCAACTTGGTCAGATCTCCTTGGAAAAACAAACTATAACTTCATAAGTTATAGATATAATAATAATAATAATAATAATAATAATAATAATAATAGCCTGAAAAGGTTACAGAAAATGATCACGTCAAACTACTCTGGGACGTCCGAATTCAGACTGACATTGTTTTTGACCTCATGATCGTTTTAAAAATCCAAGTATAGATCATCGATGTTGCAATCTTGGACTGTGATGGATCCAGATCATCGGTCTCATCCAAGTATCCCTGGAGCTGAGAGGCAACCACTCGCTCTAGAACAGGGGTTCTCAAACTATGGCCTGGGAGCCAGATACGGCCCTCCAAGATCATTTACCCAGCCCTCGCTCAGGGTCAACCTAACTCTGAAAAGACTTGAAATCACACAAAAACAATCCTATCTCATCAGCCAAAAGCAGGCCCACACTTCCCATTGAAATACTAATAAGTTTATATTTGTTAATTTTTTTCTTCATTCTAATTATTCTATTGTTTTAAGTGTTTTTGCACTACAAATAAGATATGTGCAGTGTGCATAGGAATTCATTCATGTTTTTTTTCCAAATTATAATCCGGCCCTCCAACAGTTTGAGGGACTGTGATCTGGCCCTCTGTTTAAAAAAGTTTGAGGACCCCTGCTCTAGAACCTTGCGATTAGCTGGTAGTTATTCAGTACCAAGGAATCAAGGGACATCTTCTTCAGGACTGATCTTACTATTGTATGTTTTAGGCTGGGTGGAATATTTCTCTGATCCAGCAAGGCATTTATAATCCTCGCAAACCAATCAGACAATACTCCACTGGCAAGTCAGATAAGCCAAGAAGGGCAAGGATCCAGAGCACATGTATTATTATTTATTTATTAACTTTATTTGTACCCCGCTAGCATCTCCCGAAGGACTCGATGCGGCTTACACGGGCCGAAGCCACAAAACACAATACAATAGAAAACATAACACAGCAATAAACAAAGCAAATCAAACAATTAAGCAAAATAACCACAATGACAATACATCAAGACACTATTAAAACTGGTTCGGCCAGCGCAATGGGGTACAGGGTTAAAAGTGCTGAGATGGCAGGAGGAACATAGGATTAAAAGTGCGGTGTGCAGCAGCATTAGTTGTGCTAAAGTGCATCTAGGACTTGAGATGGGGATTCCTAATCTGCGAAGGCACATCGGAACAGCCAAGTTTTTAGGTTCCTTCTGAAAACTGCCAGAGTAGGGGCCTGACGAAGCTCTTTTGGAAGGGCATTCCAAAGTCGGGGGGCCGCCACAGAGAAGGCCCTGTCCCGCGTCCCCACCAGGCGCGCTTGCGACGTAGGTGGGATAACGAGCAGGGCCTCCCCAGATGACCGGAGCGAGCGTGTGGGTTCGTAGATGGAAATGCGGTCACGCAGGTAGGGTGGTCCCAAACCGTTCAGGGCTTTGTAGGTGAGCACCTGCACCTTGAATTGGGCTCGGAAAATAAATGGCAGCCAGTGGAGCTCCTTGAACAAGAGGGTTGACCTCTCTTGATAATGAGCTCCAGTTAGCATCCTGGCTGCTGCCCGCTGGACCAATTGTAGTTTCCGAGCCGTCTTCAAGGGCAGCCCCACGTAGAGCGCATTGCAGTAATCCATTCTAGAGGTGACCAAGGCGTGGACCACCCCGGCCAGATCCGCCTTCACGAGGTACGGTCGCAGCTGGCGCACAAGTCTCAGTTGTGCAAAGGCCCTCCCGGATACCGCCGACACCTGAGCCTCAAGTGTAAGCGAAGAATCCAAGAGGACTCCCAAACTGCGGACCTGTGGCTTCAGGGGGAGTGTAACCCCGTCCAACACAGGTTGCCACCCTATACCCCGATCCGGTTTACGATCGACCAGGAGGACCTCTGTCTTGTCGGGATTGATCTTCAGCTTGTTCTTCCTCATCCAGATCGACACAGCGGCCAGGCACTCGTCCAGCACCCGAGAAGCCTCCTTGGAATTAGGTGGAAAGGAGTAGTAGAGTTGTGTGTCATCCGCATAGAGATGGCACCCAACTCCAAAACTCCGGATGACCTCTCCCAGCGGTTTCATGTAGATGTTGAAGAGCATGGGCGACAAGATAGATCCTTGCGGGACCCCACAGGTCAAAGGCCAGGGGTCCGAGCAGGCGTCTCCCAGCTTCACCAACTGGGTACGTCCCTCCAGGAAGGACCGGAGCCACGACAGAACCGTGCCCCCAAGGCCCATCCCAGAGAGACGACCCAGGAGGATACCATGATCGATGGTATCGAAAGCCGCTGAGATGTCCAGGAGAACCAACAGGGTCACACTCCCCCTGTCCAGCTCTCTACGGAGGTCATCCACCAAGGCGACCAAGGCTGTCTCGGTGCCATGACCAGGCCTGAAGCCAGACTGTGCCTGATCTAGGTAGTTGGTATCGTCTAGGAAGCCCTGGAGCTGCGAGGCGACCACCCGCTCCAGCACCTTACCCAAAAAAGGAAGGTTGGAGACTGGTCTGTAGTTATTCAGCACCGTGGAGTCAAGGGAAGCTTTTTTGAGGAGTGGACGAACCACTGCCTGTTTCAAACCAGATGGAAAAATCCCTTGCTCCAACGATGCATTGATAATCAATACAAACCAGTCAACCAACCCCTCCCTGGCTGATTTAATGAGCCAAGATGGGCATGGGTCTAGAGGTGAGGTGGTCGCCCTCACAGCCCCAAGAACCTCCTCTACGGTTTCAGGAAGAACAAGCCTAAAAGAATCCCACAAAATTGGACAAGCAGGTACCTCCGTCACCTCTTCAGGCACTGCGATGGAATTGGAGTCGAGCTCGAGGCGTATCTGGGCGACTTTATCTGCAAAATGGTGTGCGAAATCGCGGCACCGAGCTGCGGGGTCGTCAGGGACCTCCTCCACCGCAGGTGGGTGAAGGAGTTCTCCCACGACCCGAAACAGCTCCGATGATCTATTTGCTGCAGATGCTATACGAGCGGTCGTGAATGACTTCCTGGCCGCCCGTATGGCCACGGAGTATGCCTTAAGAGAGGCTCTAGCCCGTGTTCGATCAGATACATCTCGAGATTTCCTCCATTTGCGCTCTAGCCCCCTTCTCGTGTGCTTCATCACAGCCAGCTCCTCGGTGAACCAAGGAGATGGCCTGTCACGACGCAACGAGATGGGGCGTTCGGGTGCGATCATATCTAACGCCCTGGCCATCTCCCCGTTATAGAGAGTTACCAAGGCGTCGATAGAATCGCCAGGCTCCAAGGCAGGAAGAACCCTAAGATTCCTCAGGAATCCATCCGGATCCATCAGTCTCCTAGGGCGGACCATCTTAATTTGTCCTCCACCCCTGCGGAGGTTTAGGGTCGCAGTAAGTCTAAATGTGATCAGATGATGGTCAGACCATGACACTGGAAGGATGTTTTGATCTTCCACTCTGATCAATTCGTCGTCCGCCACAAAGACAAGGTCGAGAGTGTGCCCAGCTTGATGCGTGGGGCCGGATATTATCTGTGACAGTCCTATGGCCGTCATGGTGACCATAAAGTCCTGAGCTGCGCCAGATAAAGTGGTCTCGGCGTGGATGTTAAAGTCTCCCAGCACCACCAGGCGCTGGGAGACCAAGGCCGAATTAGAGACCACCTCCGCTAACTCAGACAGGGAAGCTGCTGGATCTCGGGGTGGACGATACACCAACAGGAACCCCACACTGTCACGGCTCCCCACCTTCAAGTGGACACATTCAAACCCAGAAGCTTGCGGGACAACGCATCTGGTCACGGCGATGGATTGCCGGAAGACCACTGCGACCCCTCCTCCCCGCCCCCCTTGTCTAGCCTGCTGATGCACTCCAAAACCTGGTGGGCACAGCTGAGAGAGATTTACTCCCCCCAGCTCGTCCAACCAGGTCTCAGTAATGCATGCCAGATCCGCCCTCTCATCCAGGATCAGGTCCTGGATGGCCGCAGTCTTACCATTAACGGATCTGGCATTGATCAGCAGGACCTTTAGACCAAGGGGGCTGCCATGGAGCCTACCACTACCTACCTTCTCCAGGGTCGCAAGGACTCTGTTGCGCTTCTCCCTGGGATGACGGTGACCCGCTATTCTCCTCCCCCACACGACTTGAATGGCACCCCCCTCCTCCGGAACCCTCTCCCCCCCTACATGGCCGGGGTCTGTAACTAGTCAGCTCTCAGAGGAAGGAGTCGGGCTGGGGAATAGTCTCCCTTGGGCGTTGGGGAGGGATGTTTCTGAAGATGAGGTAGATAATGAAACATCAAGGGAGCTGAGTGGACTGAATAAGGGAAGGGTTCTCGAGCGAAGGAGTGTGGCTGGTTGAGTGGGGGCGACCGGGACGGATGGAGTCTCAAAATTATATGAACCAGGAGGGGGGGCCCTAACCGGTGAGCTAGTTGTGGATGCACGGGGACCTGATGGAGAATGGCAAGAAGGAACCCCGGAGGCAAATAAGGGGCGTATCTGAGGGTCCACAACTACCCTCCTAATGGTAATGCCCCATTTCTTTAAATCATAGCGCTTTGCCATAAGCTCTCCAAGCCATGAGTTGTCTTCTGGTGTTATTTGAAGACGGGAGGAACGGTCAGATGATTGGTAGTCCCTCCATAACCACACTATGGCTTCTAGTCTTATTTCCTGTGGTCTTTTACCCAGGATTTGGGCCAAGGAGTTACAAACTGCCCTCTTAGAGGTCCATCTGCCTCTGTTTATCATTTGGTCAGCAATGTCCACCGCAAACATGTCAGTTTGTAGATGTTGATCCTGAATGCAGGCTGCGGTTGGCTGAACCAAAAGGTCTGTTGTTGTATTGTTGATCGTCCTCTGAGCGGCCATCACAGACCGCTGCCACTCCACGATGTTCTCAGTCCTATGACTGCCCAAAGATTCTCCCCTTCCCTCAGTCAACTCATCATTCATTCCACGTTCAGCCCCAAGAACCCCAAGATCCGATGTGCCTTTCTCCCCATTTTGGCACAAGTCCTTAGTTAGATCTGCACACAAAGAGTTCTCAGTCTTTAGGGGAAAGGATTGCACAGGAATTCCTGAGAAAGAGGCAAAACCTCTAAGGAGGTGGTCCATTTTCTCGTTTAAAAACCTGAGTTGTAATAACACATGGTTAAACGATTCCCTCAGGAGGTCGTAAAAGTGCAAAAGATTATTCTTCGCATGAAGTTCTGCTTCAGCCATTCCTATGTCTAGAATTAACTCTCACCACGCTCAGATCCACTTCACTCACATTTACTTCCAACACAATCAGCCCCTCCCAGGCACTCCAAGAATCCACACACTCCTCTCTCTCCCACAATTCACTCCACCAGCCACACTAACCCACACGCTCACACGCTAAAACTAATCACGCCCAGTAATCATGCACACTTCCTATGACACACTTCCTATGACAACTCTCCTCCTTCTCCCACATTCACTCGAGCCAATTAAACTAAACCAACACACACACTCTCTCTAGACTAAACATGCCAGCAATCATCCACACCTTCCTATGAGTCACTTTATCACCACTCTAGACTAAACACACCAGCTACCATCCACACCTTCCTATGTAATCACTTCTATATCACAGACAGCCTCATGCGCTCTCCTGGGCCTCTTCCCTAACCCACCCCGGCAATCCTATCCTCTACTATCAAACCTAAAATCTCTATGACCTCCTTACATACACTCAGCAATTAAGACAAACAACATATAACATACAGCCAACTATCCTCTATCTAAAAACTAAAAATAACAACTAGCCAAAAAGGTAAAGTAAGAAAAATAGAGAAAAATAAAATAGACAAACAACAATAAAAAGAGTCAGATGGCGATAACAGTTCCTTCCCGGTGCAAAACACTCGAGCACTTGAGCAGCAGCTTCCTGGAGCTCTTCGGCCTCACCCCTCCCGGATGATAAGGGAGGGGGCGATGGCAGCGTGTCTGGTGTCCTCTCTGCGACCCCTTCCCAGATGGAACAGCTCTCTTCACCTCCTCCCGGATGGCAAGGGAGGGGACAGGCAGCGCGGCTTAGCTCTTCCGCGGCCCCTTCCAAATAGGCGGAGGGGCCGAAAAAGGCTGCGGCTGTGCCGGTTCTTCTTCACCCCCTCCCGGATGGCAAGGGAGGGGGGAGATGGCAGTGCAGCCTAACGCTCCTCCGCGGCCCCTTCCAGATGGACGGAGGGGTCAAAGCAGGCTGCGGCTGAGCCGGCTCTTCTTTCCCCCTCCCGGATGGCAAGGGAGGGGGGGGATGGTAGCAAGGGAGATGGCAGCACGACCTAGTGCTCCTCCGCGGCCCCTTCCAGATGGACGGAGGGGCCAAACAGGCTGCGGCTCTGCCGGCTCTTCTTCACCCCCTTCCGGATGGCAAGGGAGGGGGGGGATGGCAGCAAGGGAGATGGCAGCGCGGCCTAGCACTCTCTCAGAGAGGAAGGGGGCCCGATGGAGAGACCCAGCTGGCACAGTGGCCTACCCGCTAATCCGATGCCATCGGCAGCTCATCTTCGCTCACAATGATGGTAAGTTCTCAGCTCGATAGTTGATCTTTCCCAAAATTGACCGGTTTGTTCGGTGCCCTGATAAATCAGGGAGATTTCTTGATGAAAAATGCAGCAGGATAAAGGCTAGAAGCCAAGGATTCCAGCAGATTATGATTTAGCCCCGTTGATGTTAACCGGGTCGCTGTTGCTTTGTCGCCATCTTGGAAAAAAAAAAAAAAAAAAAAAAAAAAAAAAAAAAAAACTCATTGAAGGAGGAAACATGATCAGAAAAAAGTTCTACTTACAAATGTCAAATATACCAGAAGTAGGCTGGCCTATGATGTTACTATATTTATCTAACGCCATAGCTGTGATTCATGCCCACAGAATGCTGTCCATCTAACAGCTGCACACTCTAAATGTGTCAGACAGGCAGTGGGCTGCTATTCTTGGTCCTTAAAAGGGGTATAGAATAAATCACAACATGCCCACTTTGACGAAGTTCAAATGTTAAAATAGTATTGCTGGGTAAAACAGATGTGCAATCGAGTCTTCCACACTCCAATATACAGTTCTTGCAAATTAAAGTGATGCAGAATTTGTCAATGGAGACTTTGAGAGCATCAGACAGTGCTGGCTGAAATCTGTGTGATCAAGAAGATCCCCTTCAGTGATACAGATGAACCAGAAAAGCAGAAATGGATTTCACACATCTACTTTCTCTGCTTCAGTGCAACAATTGAACTGTTTCAGAATAACAGAGTAGGTACAGTATGAATGGTGGAAACACTGACTGGAGCAGCAATGAAGAAGAATGACCAATACCTCAAAAGAATGCCTGTGTACATGCAGGGGTGGCTCAACCCATTACACAAAGTAAGTATTTGCAGTATAGTTGATTTTGCCCAGGGGCGCTCTTGAGGGAAAATAGACCTTGACATATGTGAGTTGTAGTTACTGGGATGTATAGTTCGCCTACAATCAAAGAGCATTCTGAACTCCACCAATGATGGAATTGAACCAAATATGGCACACAGAACTTCCACGGCGAACAGAAAATATATATCAGTGGTTGGTTGGGGGGTGGGTGGTGCCAAAATACTGTTTGCTTACCGTTGAAAATTACCTAGGGCCACCTCTGTGTACATGTATACGCTCAGCTTTATGGAGTATCCCAAGACGAAGATTTTAATCAAATGCAAAGCAAGCAAATAAAATGGTCTGGAGCAAAACCAAGAGTGAAGATTTGTAACTATTAGGCTAACCAAAGGCTTTGTTAAAACAGAATGTTTAACAGTAGTAGCATGCTGCCACTCTCATTAGACATGCCAAATGATTTGTAGGGTGACCAGCTTTCAGCCATGAATTTTAGATCGATATAGTCACAACACATTTTGGATATTTTTAGGGGCTGTCATTTCAGCAAATGAATCTCCAGTGAACAAAACATCACTCAATGGGGCTTTGTTTTTTTTACAAAGACTGCCCAGCAGCCCCACTCCTCCTTGCCCTCAGTCTTGTTGATTTTTTTTTAACAGCAGCAGAATTTGAAGGATTGTGAAGTAGGGCTGGAGCAACACAAGCATTCAGTGTCTCGGTTGTAGGTTTTCCGGGCTGTATGACCACGTCCTAGAAGCATTCTCCCCTGACGTTTTGCCTGCATCTATGGCAGGCATCCTTAGAGGTAGTGAGGTCAGGAGAGAATGCTACTAGAACATGGCCATACAGTCCGAAAAACCTACAACAACCCAATGATTCCAGCCATGAAAGCCTTCAAAAATACATATTCAGTGTCTGGTCGAAACAGGATGTTCTGCAATGAAATGAACCTCCAGTAAACAAAACATCACTCAGTAACTTGAAATGGGAAAGAATTATTGTCGTCATCATCGTTGTTGTTATTATTATTATTTGGGTCCTGCTTCATCTCTTTAAAAAGAGATCCAAAGTGACTAACAACACAAAAAACAATAAAGTTTAAAACCTAAAATACATACAAACACTTTAAAATTATTCTTAACTAAAATAACTAAAAGATGGGCCTCTCTGAGGATCTTAGGACCTGAATATGTTCATACAGGGAGATGTGATTTGCAAACAGCCTGGATTTGAGCCATATAAGACTTTATAGGTCATAGCCATCACTTTGAACTGCTCCTGAAAATAAACTAACAACCAATGGAGCTGTTGCAACAAAAGAATTGTATGCTTTCTATAGCCAGCCCCAGTTCAAAATCTGGCTGCAGCTTTTTGGACCAGCCCAAGTTTCCAGTCTTCAGAGGTGACTCATGCAAAGTGCATTACGATAATCCAAACAAGATGTAACTTTAAGGCATGTATCACCATGGCTGGATCCAGAGTCTCTAGGAACAAATGTAGTTGACACACAAGTTTTAAATGTGCAAACACACTCCTGACCACCACAGAAAACTGGGCCTCCAGTTTGAATGCTGAGTCCAGGAGTACCCCCAAACTGTGGACCTATATTTCCAGGAGGAGTATTACCCCATCTATCCACCTCATCACATTTACCTTGGGATGACCCTTCTACTCCAGCTGGAGGACCACTCCAGCTTGCTGCCCATCAGATGACAAAAGGGAGCTTCCTGTGGAGGCCCCTCCTCCAGCTGGAGGGAAAGTGTCGTACAATGCTCCCCTCTTAACATGGGACACTTCTTGTGTTGTGCTGGCTCCAATTTCCATGGATCACGGGGCCTCTTCAAGAGGGCGATGCTTTCCCCATATGATGGGAAAAGTGTTGTTCAGAGTGAAGTTCAACAGTGACAAATGCAAGATACTCCACTTTGGCAGGAAAAACAAAATGCAAAGATAAACATGAGCCAATAATGTTAAACATGAGCCAACAATGTGATGTGGCGGCAAAAAAAGCCAATGGGATTTTGACCTGCATCAATAGCAGCATAGTGTCTAGATCTAGGGAAGTAATACTACCCCTCTTTGGTTAGACCACACCTGGAATATTGTGTCCACTTCTGGGTACCACAATTGAAGAGAGATATTGACAAGCTGGAATGTGTCCAGAGGAGGGCGATTAAAATGATCAAGTGTCTGGAGAACAAGCCCTATGAGGAGCGGCTTAAGGAGCTGGGCATGTTTAGCCAGAAGAAGAGAAGGCTGAGAGGAGATGATAGCCATGTATAAATATGTGAGAGGAAGCCACAGGGAGGAGGGAGCAACCTTGTTTTCTGCTTCCCTGGAGACTAGGCCACGAAACAATGGCTTCAAACTACAAGAAAGGAGATTCCATCTGAACATGAGGAAGAACTTCCTGACTGTGAGAGCTGTTCAGCGGTGAAACTCTCTGCCCCGGAGTGTGGTGGAGGCTCCTTCTTTGGAAGCTTTTAAACAGAAGCTGGATGGCCATCTGTCGGGGGTGATTAGAATGCAATATTCCTGCTTCTTGGCAGGGGGTTGGACTGGATGGCCCATGAGGTCTCTTCCAACTCTTTGATTCTATGCAGGATGACAGATTCACCCCACTGCTCTCCTCCCAGAGTGCATATTAGTGTCATCCCCCACACCAGGGACGGCTGTGGGTTTGAGGCTGTACTTCTAAATATACTGCAGAAATAGCATGCAATATGGGAGCCAAGAGGACCCCCCCCCCCAAAAAAAAAAAGAAAGAAAGAAAGAAAAATTGTTGAAATGCGGAAAGTCCCAGGAAATATGGGAGAATTGATCTCAGAACAGCACGAATGTCTTATGGAATTCACCCCTGGTCCTATGGAAAGTGTTTCCTGCATGATCGTAGCCTTTTTCTGTTAGACAACAGGCTTCTGTTAGTCTAACAAAATGGTTAGGCTTAGAAACCAGCAGTTTAACAAAATATACGGAATGACAGGTGACCAATATTCAAGACTTCATCTAGTACAGTGTTTCTCAACCTGGGGGTCGGGACCCCTGTGGGGGTCGCGAGGGGATGTTAGAGGGGTCGCCAAAGACCATCAGAAAATACAGTATTTTCTGTTGGTCATGGGGGCTCTGTGTGGGAAGTTTGGTCCAATTCTATCATTGGTGGGGTTCTGAATGTTATTTCATTGTGGGCGAACTATAAATCTCAGCAACGACAACTCCAAATGTCAAGGTCTATTTTCCTCAAAGTCCTCCAGTGTTCACATTTGGGCATACTGAGTATTTGTGCCAAGTTTGGTCTAGATCCATCATTGTTTGAGTCCACAGTGCTCTCTGGATGGAGGTGAACTACAACTCCAAAAACCCAAGGTCAATGTTCACCAGACCCTCCCAGTATTTTCTCTTGGTCATGGGAGTTCTGTGTGCCAAGTTTGGTTCAAATCCATTGTCGATGGTGTTCGGAATGCTCTTTGATTATAGGTGAACTATAAATCCCAGCAACTACAACTCCCAAATGACAAAATCAATCGCCCCCAACCCCACTAGTATTCAAATTTGGGCATATCGGGTATATGGGATTTGAAAATACATCCTCCATATCAGATATTTACATTACGATTCATAACAGTAGGAAAATTACAGTTGTGAAGTAGCAACGAAAATAATGTTATGGTTGGGGGTCACCACAAAATGAGGAACTGTACTAAGGGGTCGCGGCATTAGGAAGGTTGAGAAACACTGATCTAGTAGAACATTCTTCTCAGCTACACAGCACAAAAAAGGGAAAAGGGAGTAAATTTTCTAGTGAATAAGGCATGGGAATAACACACTTAGATTCTGGCAGTCTTTTTTTCCCAGGCCACTAGAGACTAGAGAAAAGCACTCTATAGTGAAACAATAGCAGGAATTTACAACAACTGATTAGAGGGATGAATGTGCTTATTTTCTTCTTGTACAGTTTCTGTTGTTAACAGGCACTTAGCCATCGAGTGTATTTAGAGAACAGTGAGAGATGCCATCACATCCATACGACCCAATATGTCTCAAGTGAGCCAGCCATCTGACATTTGCGTGTGTTTGAGCCATTCAGAAAATGGGAAGACAACTGTGCATGTCTATGCCTTGTGAAAAGGGGGGTGAAGAGGGGAGAAGAGAGACAGGCTTGCTAATGGCAACCTAGTTCATCAAGTGTAACCAAGGCTATGGAATTGCTCACCCAGGAGCACATGAGGCCTGGATCACTCCCTGAAAATAGGATGATCATACGGTACTTTGCACCAGCAGAACACATTTGTGTGGCTACAACAGATGTGCCACATTCAAGACAGAACCCAGAAAATGGTCAAGTGCCAACTTAACAAGTGTGAGAGCATATCGTCCCAGCAGGAACCAATCTCAGTGAAACAAACTGGCAAAGCAGACCATTTGTCATGATCCTGAATGCCAGATCGGTTGATTACGGCCCTGCAGCAATGGGGATCAAAACATCTAGATTTCTCACCACTAATAGATGGCAGGTCTTCAGGGGAGAAGTCTTAGATATTGTTCTTTCTTTGGAGAAGAGTAGCAAGGTGAGTGTTGCAAAAGAAAAAAACAAAAACAAAAAAGCCTTTTGTGATACCTAAGAACACCAAAATGTATAATAAAAAGTGCCAAGTCTTCATTCTTAGCAAGCCAAAATGGAAATACAAAGAAATCATGCAATAATTAAATTGTAATTTAATCATACTCCCATCCTGGACATTCCACAGGTATTTATACTCCACTTGCTTGACTACCATCAGATCCTCTGAAGATGCCAGCCACAGATGCAGGCGAAATGGCAGGAAAAAAATGCTGCTAGAACTCGGCCATATATCCTGGAAACCACCCAACATCCCAATGATTCGTGCCGTGAAAACCTTTAACAAATTGTAATACTTTTGCTAAATATTCCCAATTATGCTACATTTTCAGATAGGATTCACTGGTAAAAACGGGCTATGTGTTGTATGTCAGCCTGTTCAGCCTGTGATTGTGTCTGATTATCAGGTTGCTTTGGATGATGGGAATGACAATGATGTTCATGATGATTTCCCTGTTGGAGATGGGGATGCTGTACATAAAGATGTTCCTGAAGGGAATGGGGATGATTGAAGATTAATGCAGTTTAGATGATGGGTCACAGAGGCCTGTATTGCTGCAAGAGGATTCTCAAGGTCTTGAGTTTCGGAAAGGCTCTTCGCCACAGTTCCTCGGTCAGTTATTTCCAGGTGGAGATTTTAATGAAGGGAGTAGCAGTGAAGTTTTGAACAGGAGAAGTGTTTTTAGCCAGCAAAACAAACAGGTCAGCAATTACGGTACTCAGCCAGAACTCTAAGATCTTCCGGGGAGGCCCTCCTCTCGGTCCCACTAACATCTCAAGCGCGGTTGGTAGGGAAGAGAGAGAGGGCCTTCTCAGTGGTGGCCCCCTACCTTTAGAATGCCCTTCCAAGGAAAATAAGACAGGCCTCATCCCTCCCTCCTTTCGTAAGAGCTTGAAGACCTGGTAGGTTCGACAAGCCTTTGAAAATGGCCAGTTCTAAATACATTGTCAAATACGGCCTTATTCTTCCTACCAATTACCCAGATCATTTCCTCTAGTCGGCCCTGGAATGAACAGTCACAGACAAGTATCTAATATTATTGTTGCCTGCCATAGCATTACATTTAATTCCCGGGCCTCCTAGAATTTTTGGGCTTGCACAAATCTTGGCCCGGCCTTTTAAATTTTTTAAATTGCCTTGAACAGGCAGGATTATTTTTAATATATGTGTTTTATGGCGACAATTTTTATGCATATTTTGTTTTGCTAATCTTATGGATGTGTTGTTTTTACTTTGTATGTTCTATGATTTTTACCTGGGAACCGCTCTGTGTCTCCTCAGGGAGATAGAGCGGTATATAAAGAAAGATTATTATTATTATTATTATTATTACAGCAAAAGTTAAAAGTGAAACCAAAATTAAGAAAAAATCCTTTCCTAGCTGTTTGGGAAATAGGGCAGGGATATAAGTGCCAAGTACGGAATCTAGCTTCAGACGAAGCAATGTTGGATCCATGTTAAGTTCTTCAGGCCAAGTTCTTGGACTCTTGTCTTTGTTTGATTTAAGTGATTTAAGTGCCATTCCTGATTTAAGTGCCATTGCTGTTATTTGCCTTTTAAATCAAGTATCTATTTCATGGACATTTTTTGGACTATTTCTCTTTGAAGAAATAGTTGTTCCTATTTCTTCCTAATCAATTGGATTACCTTTTACTGTGGATAATTTTGTATTGCTTTTATTGCTTTGGCTTATATTACCCTCAATAAACTGCTTGCTATTTTAACCCATTTGTGTATGTTTGAAGTTAGAGGGGATCCTTTTCTGGAGTGCAACACTATGCACTGTTCTTATTTGGAGGCAGGTGATCTGTCCTTACTCAGCCAAGTTCCCTAGGGAAAGACTGGTTTCTTTACCAGTCACCTTTTGGTTTGCAATATTGGTTTCTCTGTACTACACTCTCCAGTGCCTCCAGTGTCAGTGTAGAAGCACTTCCTCAGAGATACATGTTCTCTCACCTCTAATTTCCTTAGAGTAGGATCAATATTGCTGAGTAGCATTCTTGATTTGATTTTTCTCTCTCTCCAGTCTTCAGTTCTGATTCTTGAGATGTATATTTTAAAAGTTGGTTTTACTATTTCTCTTTCTCTCTCTCCATCCCAACTTTTAATAATCCTCTTCATGTGTGCGTATGTGCCAGGGGGACACAACTGCACAGGAAAGAAACTGTTATTGTAAATGTTGAATGCTGGGAGAAATGTTTTACTGTCAGCTTACTTTGAGAGATGTTTCTTTTGAAGAGCCATATCATACAATATTACATTTATTATTAATCATGTTGTGTACATGTAACACATGCATTTTTAGCTCTGACATACTTCCCCGCCCCCTTTTAAAAATACTTTTCTAAACTCAACATATATACATTTCATGGTTAAATAGTAGCTTAGTATGTTCTTCCTCATCAATAGATTATGCCCTCCTGCTGCTTGGATAAAAGGTAAAGGTAAAGGTAGTCCCCTGACATTAAGTCCAGTCATGTCTGACTCTGGGGTGTGGTGCTCATCTCCATTTCTAAGCCGAAGAGCCAGTGTTGTCCGTAGACACCTCCAAGGTCATGTGGCCGGCATGACTGCTTGGATATACCCTGCTAATTACACTCTTATGGTGCTCATATATATGTGTTGAAGTATATATAAAAAGTAAATGGTGTAGTTATTTGCATGTTGGTTTGGGACACTGGAAGAGCAGGTCTTGAATTCTGGCACAGTTATGGTACCCCACAAGGTGACCTTGGGCAAGTAATCTGAATGGATCTTGCCAAGAAAACCCATAAACATGTGTTACCAATGAAAAATGTTTTGAATGCTTGCATAATTTTGTGTTTGTAGTAGCACTATACACAATAAAAATAACAATAAAACGGACTGCTTTAAAAACCTATGAGATGGTTGCCATAAGTCAAAAATCACATGAAGACACATAATACATATAATTCTCCTGTTTTTTGAGCTGTTTGTTATTATTATATAGTAGAGTCTTGCTTATCCAACATAAACAGGTCGGCGAACATTGGATAAGTGAAAATATTGGATAATAAGGAGGGATTCAGGAAAAGCCTATAAAATGTCAAATTGCATTATGATTTTACAAATTAAGCACCAAAACATCATGTTTTACAACAAATCAACAGAAAAATAGTTCAATACGTGGTAACGTTATGTAGTATTGTATTTACGAATTTAGCACAAAAACATCGCAATGTATTGAAACAGCTGTTGATCCAGGCGGGAGGCAGACTGTGTTGGATAATACATCACATTGGATGAGCAAAGATTGGATAAGCGAGACTCTACTGTAATGATAATAAAGCTATACTAGGACTTCTTTCTATTTTGATGTTCATTATATCCTCTATCTCTCTAAATATCTTTCCCAAAAATTACTTACATATTAACACTGCCACTACATATGTATATATGTTCCTGCTTCTTGGTATTCCCTCTCCAGCAATTTTTGAATAGTTTTTATTATATTTGCTATTCTTATTGGTGTTTGATGCCATTTCCTTATTAACTTATAATAATTTTCTTTAACTCGTATTGATAATTTTTTCAAATGTCTTTATCCCCATAGTTGTGACCACTCTATTTCATTTATTTTCATCCCTAAATTGTTCCCCAAATCTCCTTCCACTCTTTTTCCACAGGATTTGTATGTGTGTTTATCTTTTCTAAATTTGAGGCTATATCTGATCTAGCCTAAATACCCTAAAAGCACAGATCCCACAGAGGAGTATAGGATGCATGAACTTTGAGTAAAATGTGACTGCCAGAAAAAAAAATTGAAACCCACATGCATAGGGGTCTCCCAAAAATATCGGCCTCTCTCTAAAAAAAAATAAAATAAAATAGCAACATCTTTAAGTTGCTGCGAAACTTGTGAATATTTGGAGGTGATCATTGGAGCCAGGTGTACACTCCCTTTTTTCCAACAAATTGTTTAATAAAAAGGGTATTTGTAATTAAATGTATTGACTTGCATTTGTTGTATTAAAAGTTGTGTCCATCTCATTTAACCCATCTCCTGGTGTCCAGTCTCTCTATTCAAGGTGCAGGTGCTTACCTACAAAGCCCTAAACGGTTTGGGACCCGCCTACCTGTGTTACCGCATCTCTGTGTACGAACCCAAAAGATCTCTTCGATCATCTTGAGAGGCCCTGCTCACACTCCCACCACCATCGCTAGCATGATTGGTGGGGATGAGGGAGAGAGCCTTCTCGGTGGTGGCCCCTTGACTTTGGAACTCACTCCCCAAGGACATTAGGCATGCCCCAACTCTGGCAGTCAAGAGGAGCCTGAAAATGTGGTTGTTTCAGTGTGCCTTCCCAGAATAAGGAAACTCCCAGCAATATGTCCCTAAACGCACTTTACTAGTAATCTAGAATTGTCTGCACATTTCATCCCTCTCCAAAACTTCTACCCTGGTTATATGTCATCTTGTCATGCCCAGCATTATTTTTAAATTTTTAATTATTACATTTGGCCCGGCCATAAGTTTTTAAATGTGTCGTGTTATTGTTAATGTTTATTGCTTATTTTCTGCTTATGAGTTCATTTATTGTTTTGTATTACTGTTGCTATTGTTTATTGTTGTATTATGGGCTCGGCCTCTTGTAAGCCTCACCGAGTCCCTTAGGGAGATGGTAGCGGGGTACAAATAAAGTATTATTATTATTATTATTATTATTATTATTATTATGGTGCAACATTTTGTTTCTGGACCCAAAGGTGTGATCCAGTATGGCCTCTGTGCTTAGAAAGCTATCTCTAATTCTGGTGAATTTCTACTCTCAGCTGCAGTTCCCCTTCCGCATAGCACAGACCATACTCTGGAGGGTTCTCAACCCACAGGATTAGGTTTTCAGGGGTATAAGAGTCCACAAAAGGAAAAGAAGGTAGCCGTCAGTTTTGTAGGTTAATTAAATCCTCTCACTCTTCTTGAACCACAAGGCAATAGCCTCAGGTTGCAGTGCAACATAGCATGTGGTGGGCTATATATTTAATCCCTGATATATCCAGATAAGGCTTCAGGAAAGACACCTCTTTCAGACCCATAGACAATTCTCTCTGTTCAGTAAAAGCTTGCATTTAGTGTTTACACCTCAGAAATGTCGATTTATGTATAACTGCATATTTCTTTCAAATGTTTTATTTTGCAGCATTCATCTATAAATTCCCAATATTTACCATTGTTTCACAATATGTACCGGGAAATTGTTACCATTACAAGGCTTTTATAGTAGTTTCCTTTTAATGTGATCTCATGTAGATGGAAGTCTGCCGGAAAATATAGTTTTCACATTTGCAACTTGACCTCCCATGATATGATCCATAAAAGCAATGTGAAAGTGTTCTATTCTGTTCATTCTACATTTTGGATAAGTAGGGAATGAACTTTTACAATGCATTAACCAAATAAACATTTTGACCTAAGAGGAAGACTGGTTGATTGGGAAGCATTAACAATAATAAGATTGCTGAAGATAGAAAGCCAAATGGCTATATTTAGAGATGGAAGTTGCTCTTTATCAATGGTCCTTTGTGAAATGCTTCTAGATATTCTATATGAAAACAATTCTGCTTTTATGCTTTTAATCCATCCTTAAAGTGCGTGAAAATGACAGGGTTTTGTAATACTGCTCTGAACTGCACTTTTATGGAAAGCAGGTATCATTTGCTAAGAGTCTCATGTTTTTCCATCTTCAGCAAATGTTTTGATGATTTTCCTAGTGCAGATATTGCTCCCAAGAGAACAAAATCTATTTTAGTTTAAAACTCTTTCTTAGTCTCACACATTTACGACCTCATCACATGATGGGCTGCAAGCATCCTTGGACACTTGCAGTGTACTGGCACGGCTGTACCAGGAGCTCCAACTTACCTTTCCTTTGTTGAGTATTTGCATGCAGGCATGTAGCCGGGGGGGGGGGCTTGGGGGGCTTCACCCCCCCCCCCCCGAAATTCTCATGGTGGGTCGCAAAAAGGCCTTACTGGTGCATTATTTAAACTGTTATGTTTATTCATATCATGATCTGATCACCATACTCAATATATCCCATATGCATGGGGATATTGGGGTAATGATACAAAAGGTTTGCTAGGCTAAACCCTCTTTCACTCAGACTCAGCCCCCCCGAAACCCCCCCTGAAAAAAATTCAGCCCCCCCCCCCCC
The DNA here is from genome assembly GCF_037176765.1 of Anolis sagrei. NCBI lineage: Eukaryota > Metazoa > Chordata > Lepidosauria > Squamata > Anolidae > Anolis > Anolis sagrei. Next base: position 150,970,290 of record NC_090021.1, read on the forward strand.
CGAAACGAAATCCTGGCTACGGGCCTGTTTGCATGTATTCTAAAGTTCTATGCATTTTACAATTAGGTGGCTTTCCTTAATTTGCAGTTATTGGGCCAATGACCCCTCAGTCATCATTAGGTTCTCTAGTTCCGCCCCCTTTTTGGGTTATGGGAGGGAAAAGGAGCTATTTTAGCTCAGTCCACACAGAGAAGTCTTCGTACAGGATGTAAATCAGGTCTTTTACAGCTTGGCTGGGGGAACACAGTCTCAGCATAGCCTTTGCTGGGAATTTACAGCCTTACAGCTCCTTTACTGAATGGGATCCAGCTCCACAGCACTACAGGCAGCCATTGCTGGGAACTGAAAGTCTACAAAGGACTCTGTTTGGTAAGGGCGACTCACGGCAGCCAGAAGCAGTTGGTACCGGGTGTAGGGGTCCCACGCCAGCAAGGCCTAAGACAGACTGCACAGATAGAGGTTAAGGATTTCCCCGATAGCGAAGAGACAGTTTATGAAGATAGTTGCCTGTCCCCTGTGGACAAGATTGAGAAAGCCACCAATTAGTTAAGAAAGCCTTGAAATAGTTGTGATTTATTGAAGACCTTAGCAACAATAAAAAACTTTGTTCAACTTTTAAGCAATCTAAAGACTCTGTTTAAGGAAATCCTAAGGTTTCTCATCTGAGGCAGCCCCGGTGTCCCGTTGGGCACACAGAATATACATCCTGTGTACAGCCTCTTGCACAGGCCCAGCGAATGACAGCACATGCAGCATTGCTGATCGATGGAGCCCCACGTCACCCATCACACAAAGTAGGCTCAGTGGATGATCTGGGGTGCATCCCAGTATGCTTGGTCCAGAACATGCAGGGCCTCCTGTGTTCCATAGGGAACTTCAGGACCAGTACAGGGGGAAGCTGCACGATGACTCTTCCCCACATGTGACAGAGAAGCATTGTTGCTGGTGCCAGGATTGCACCAGGATTGTCCTGCTGCCCTGCCAATTTGCCACAGAGGCTGGCAAATCACCCTGGGGATCTCATCAATTAGTTGAGGTTCTTATTAAGTCAACTCAAAGGTCACCTGATTTTGAAACACCTTGAATAATTGTATAATTTGTAATAATATAACAACTTTTATAATGGTTTGTTTATAATAAAAATAGTATAAATAAATAAAGGTGTGACCCATGAATGATGTTATGAATATCCAAATAGTCCTTGCCAGAAAAAAGGTTCTCCTACCCCTACTCTGGGGAATTAAATGTGTCTTACATCTTTATCAAGTGGTCAAATAATAGGATTCTGTAAAGACTATTGGGTACTGCAACTGTTCTTTAAAAAATTGAAGAAGTGCACACTTAACTTCACATCTACCTTCACACATTATAGACTTTCCACCAGTGACATGTAGAGAAAGAAACCATTAATAGCCATTCAGATACTTATGGTTAATTTGTGTCAGGAGCGACTTTAAGCAGAGTTTGGATGGACATCTTTCCAGAGTGCTGTGCAGGTAGTCCCCAAATTACTAACATCCAACTGACAAATGACTCATAGTTAAGAACAAGGGTGACACAATTGGAAGTGAGAGGAAATCTACCCCTCAGAAGGGAAATTCACTCCTGAAAAAAGCAATCATGGAGGAAAGGTGTCTCCACTGAAGCTTTATCACCAACCCTTGTTGGAGCTCTCAGTGGTGCAGTGGGTTAAACCCCTGTGCTGGCAGGATTGAAGACTGACAGGTCGCAGGTTCGAATCCGGGGAGAGGCGGATGAGCTCCCTCTATCAGCTCCAGCTCCTCATGCGGAGACATGAGAGAAGCCTCCCAGAAGGATGATAAGACATCAAACTCATCTGGGCGTCCCCTGGGCAACATCCTTGCAGGTGGCCAATTCTCTCACACCAGAAGCAACTTGCAGGTTCTCAGGTTGCTCCTGACACGACCAAAAAAACCAACCCTTGTTTCCACAAGCCAAATATGTCCCAAGTATCTAGGGCTGTGTGATGTATTGTGAATAATGTGTGCAGATCCCAGTAAGGTGGCCTTCTGCAGCTGGCAGATGGTAATTTTGTCAGCACTGATTCTGATTAAGTGCAGGCCAAGGTCTTTAGGCACTACACCCAGTGTGCCGATCACCATTGGGACCGCCTTGACTGGTTTGGGCCAGAGTCTTTGCAGTTCAATTTTTAAATCCTCATATCCTGTCAGCTTTTCCAGTTGTTTCTCTGCAATCCTGCTGTCACCTGGGATTGCGACATTGACGATCCATACTTTGTTTTTTAACACGATTGTGAGTATTATGCTCCAAAACTCTGTCTGTCTGAATCCAGAAGTCCCAGAGGAGTTTGGCATGTTCATTCTCTGTAACGTTTTCCGGCTTGTGATCCCACCAGTTCTTTGTCGCAGGCAGATGGTATATGTGGCACAGGTTCTAATGAATCATCTGAGCAATGGTGTTATGCCTCTGCTTGTAGTCTGTCTGCACGATCTTGTTGTTGTTGTTGTTGTTGTTTTTATTACTATTATACTATCCAAATCTAAAAAGTATATATTTTTGGCTAGAATTACACTTTAAAAATGTACCTTAAACATCCCAAAATTTCATCTTGCTTTCAGTTGGGCCAGATTTAATGCCGAATGTAAAGATCCCTTACCTTGCCAGCCTGGATGGCAGGGCCTAGGAGAGGCAGGCTAGTTAGTTGCAGCTCTGGTAGGCCTGGCAGAGGACAGCAGGAGCCATTTTAGTTCAGGGAAAACACCATTTCAGAGAGGGGGAGTGTCCTAAGCCTGAGTTAGCCTTAGAACAGCCAGGATTGGTCTAGAAAAGGGGGCGGAGTTTAGAAAGGTTTGGAGGGAAAGAAGAGGGCTTTTTCAGTGAGTCGGTTGTTGTTAGAGAGTAGGAATAGGAAGGTAGTTTTAGGAGTTCGTGTTAAGAGTAGGCAGTTTGCCTTGGGTTTGCCAGCGAAGTAAGCTGTAGCAAACTGGTAACAGCTATTAGGGAGAGATAGCTGGAGTGTAGTTAGCTAGGCCACAGTTTAGGGTAGCTAAGCTACAGTTGTATCTTGACAGAGATTCAGCTCCTGTCAAGTATACTTGGTTTTAAAGAGAAGAAAATCTCTATATTTGTAACAAAGACAGAACCATTCACATGTAACCATTACGCTTTAAAGACAAGAACCAGCATTTTCTCTGTAACAGCCAAGTTTTAAAGAGCACTTACTTTCTTCTGTATTTTCATCAATAAACTTTTCTTATTTTTAAAACTTAAAAAGCCTGAGTCAAGTGTGCCTTTTGTGGCTATAGTCCCTGTTTCAAACAACCTCAAGTGTTTTTCCTTAAAGAAGAAATAAGAAGACACAGTGTTTGGGGATCTTTAAAAACCCTTTTATTATTTTGAATAGCTAGGGTGTTCCTGTGCATTGCAGTTTATGGTGGCAGCGGAAGTTTATTAGAGAGACATCACCTCAATCGTTATATAGGTGCCCGTGAATTCTTTATATTGGAGGGACAGTTGGTGGGATCTGGTTTCCCCCCTGTCCAGCTGTTGTTGGCCACACGACTCGCCTTTATACCCTCAAATCAGCCATACTAGAGGGTAGATACAAAGGGATTGATTATGAACATAGAGTTTGCCTTTGTGGGGAGGGTAAAATCGAAACTGTAATACATGTACTTTTTATTTGCACAGTTTACAAGGATGATAGACTAAGATTAATATCCCCTCTACTCACCAAGTGGCCAGGAAGAACCCTAAGTTGGTACTGCACTTATTTACTGTCTGATCTTGACAAAAGGGTAACGGAACAGGTGGCCAAATTTCTCTTTGCAGCGGCAAAAAGCCGCAAGTGCTTCGTGAATAACCTGCAAACGCTAAGAGTGTAACAAAGAGTATTCGGGAGACTTATTGTTTATTGGCAATCAGTTTCTGTTTTAGATTATAAAGACAGTCATTCAACCGATATCGAATGGTGATACTTGTTTTCATTAATCATAAGCCAAATGCGATGTTATTAATTACTTAAATGTTGTATTTCATTATTCTACTTTCACTTGACTTAGCCGATGGTTTGTTGACTGAAATAAAGGCTACTGACTGACTGACTGACACTTACAAACAAATTCAACTTAAAAACAAAGATACAGAACCTTATTTGTAACTTGGGGGCTGCCTGTATATAGATTTTTTCCTTTTCCTTTTTTAAAAACCTATGTAACAAATTTTATCAACTAGATGAAGATGATGGTGGTGATGATGACGATGACAATGATGATATTCCCAGTAAGCAAATGAACAAAGCAGAACTGAAGACAAGAGCTAACCATGTCAGTCTGAGCTTCTTCATCATCCATTGCATCTCTGGGGAAAAACATTTCTACTGAGAGTGGGATAAGAGAATCTGGAGTGGGGAGATAGAGATGTCAGGATATTGTGGGAAAGGAGAACAAGAAAACATTTCCTTTGGCGATCCTCTTTCCCTTTCTGGGGGAAAACAGGACTATTTTCTTCATGCTTTATCCCAACTGACAAGTACAAGCACTTTGGGCCCTAACTGGATGTGAACATTGTCAGAAGGAATTTAGGCTAACGGGAGGCATCTGCGGCTCCTTTCCAATTGCGCTCAGCGCTGGATCCACTTTTGCCGGCATGGCAGGGTGGCTGGTGGGCAGACACCAGCGCAGATGGGAACTTCACATACTGTACGCATCATGACCAACTATAAAAAGAGTCACAATGAATCAGTTGTTACACAGCAAGTCTCCTTGGAACCTTCACATCCAATTTCAATCTCGCTGACATCCATAGCTTACAGTGAGCTTTTGTGTTTAAGCACTGGTACAGTATTAATGCCAGAGCCAAGGAGCTCCTCTGGATATCTCCATGGTGCAGATTTCAAGCACAGATTTCAGCCAGTTGTTTGGAAGGATGGAGGAGCTGGCAGGGGAGGCCGCCACTGGAAGGGCAGTGGAGAGGAAAGCATGTGACACACGGTTGGCGGGGTTAGGGGGAGACCTCCAATGTCGCGGTAAACCATGAAAGAGCAATTCTCTGCTCCAGTTAAATGCTTTAGTCTCAGTAGACAACTGAGGATAAAAAAAGAAAACAAAATGGAAAAGGGAGGCAATTAAAGCAAACAGCTTAACTTTCCTTGAAAGGTGAGTCAATGGAAAGCCACTCTCGAGGTAAACTGACAAGCTGGAATGAGTGGATTTGACGGTGCATTGCTCAGGTAAAGTTTTGACGGTAGCAGCATGCGATTTCTGAAGTGAAGTACTATGAAAAGGTAAATTATGTTTTGTATTCATGACTGAAAGCATTTTATTTTAAAGCTGATGCTGTCAAGGTGGAGATGTAGCAGTGCCTCTAGCCGTGCAATGTGAGTGAGGCAACATGACAGCTTGTAATAAGTAATTTTTATACAGTTGCATTTATCACTCAAGTAGGCTTGGCAATATTAAACATAGACCTTAAAATGCTTCAGTAGCAAAGGACAGGAGCTGGAGGCATATTCTGTGTGCGTGCGTGTGCGTGTGTAAGGGAGAGGGGGGCTGGAGGGGGAGAGTTTCCAACTTTTCTTCTCTCCCCTCTTCAAGCTTGTTTCTGTTAATGTAGCACTTTTTAAGATATGCACCCAAATGCCTCCAAATTGTTAATACTTCACTAAAGGGTTTGGAATAGAATGGCTCCATTTAGCTCAAAGGAAGCTGATTTCGGTTTTAATGAATTAGACATAGCTTCTATTTCCCAGCAAAAATCAATTGCTTCAATTTACAAATTCCACTCCAAAGACCCAATGTCTTGCATCTTGTTCTGTCTGGTTCTTAATCCTCTTGCTAATTTCCTTCCATGTTTAACACCTTAGATTTCGTCTTTGTGTGATATGGTTGCGTTTGTTGCTGTTGCCACTGCCTTTGCAATGAAAGGCAGGCTCCAAAATATATAGTTTTGCTCTATTTATTTATTTATTTACAGCTTTTATATTCCGCCCTTCTCACCCCGCAGGGGACTCAGGGCGGATTACAGTGTATACATTAGGCCTGGGCAACCACGGAAAAATTTGTTTCTAAAATCGATTCGTTTTTTGGGGGTTTTTGCGTGTTGATTTTTAAAAGAATTCCGAATTTTTTCTTTTAAAAAGTTCGATATTTACGAAATTTCGTAAATGTAAAAAAAATTACGAAACAATAACGAAACAATTTCGAAACAATAACGAATCGATTCGTTAATGGCGGATGCAACTGCGCAATACGCTAAAAAACCTCCAAATGGGACAGGGGGAACTTCTGAAGCTTCCCTCTCCCTCTGTTGTTGACTGTTGGTGTGATATTATAATTTTTTTTCACTAATTAAACAAACAACAACTATAAAACTTGCCCCAGACATGCGGAAATAATAACGAAACAACTTCAAAACGATAACGAAACGAATACATAACGAATCCGAAACAATTACGAAACGAATTTAAAAATTCGTTTCATTTTTAAGTTGCTCCAGAATGGTTCGTTATCGCTTCGTTATAAAAAAATAACGAATTTTTAACAAATTACGAATTTACGAAACGAAACCGCCCAGCCCTAGTATACATATATGGCAAACATTCAATGCCAATTTTTGACATACAAACATATACAGACATACACAGAGGCTATTTAACTTTTTTTGGCCACCAGGGGAGCTGTCGCTTTCATCGTCCATCTGCGACACTGATGAAGTACCTCCGCATTCCTCGCATGCTTCCCTGCTGGAGTGCTTCTTTATGGCCTCATAAATTAGTTAATTTAGCCTCCCTACACTTTTAAGGTGGTACCTTATTTTCCTACTTGACAGATGCAACTGTCTTTCAGGTTTCAAAGGTCGACAACAGGCTACACAATGGTTGGAAACCCACTCCAACCCAGGCTGGCTTTGAACTCATGACCTTTTGGTCAGAGTGATCTCAATGCAGCTGACACTCAGCCAGCTGCGCCACAATCCTGGTGCTTTTCCATTTCTGGATGTATTGTTTCCATTTCTGGATGTTTTGAGTGATGAGAAATCAATTGCAAATATTTATTTATTTATTTATCATGACAGGAGCAAACCAAACAGTTGTATTGCATTTTTTAACAAACAAACAAACAAACGAACACACAAAACACAAAGTTTGCAAGCTTGGTAGTTGATTAAATGTCCTTTGACCAGTAGCTGGCCACTTGGAGTGCCTCTGGTGTTACTATAAGAAGGTCCTCCATTGTGCATGTGGCAGGGCTCAGGTTGCATTGCAGTAAGTGGTCTGTGGTTTGCTCTTCTCCACACTCGCATGTCGTGGATTCCACTTTGTAGCCCCATTTCTTAAGGTTGGCTCTGCATCTCGTGGGAGTTGTAGTTGCTGTGATTTACAGTTAATCTACAATCAAAGAGCATTCTGAACTCCACCAACGATGGAATTGAACCAAACTTGGCACACAGAACTTCCAAGACCAACAAAAAATACTGGAAGTGTTTGGTGGGCATTGACCTTGAGTTTGGGAGTTGTAGTTTGCCTGCATCTAGAAAGCACTGTGCACTCAAACAATGATGGATCTGGATGAAGCTTGGCATGAATACTCAATATGCCCAAATGTGAACACTGGTGGAGCTTGGGAAAAATAGATCTTGACATTTGGGAGTTGTAGTTGCTGGGATTTCTAGTTCACCTACAATCAAAGAGCATTCTGAATCCTGCCAATGATAGAATTGGGCCAAACTTTCCAAGCAGAACCCCAATGACCAACAGAAAATACTGTGTTTTCTGATAGTCTTTGGTGACCCCTCTGAAGCCCCCCCCCCATGACCCCCTCCCAGGGGTCCTGTCCCCCAGGTTGAGAAACGCTGCTTTTAGTGGTAATTATACAGAGAAGAGTTTGGCAGGCCTTTATGGTAACCTTCTACTTTGTTAACCATGCACTGGTTGGTTGTTGTTTATGAAAGCATGCAACCTCTTTTCTCGCAGTACTCTTTATTTGATTTTAAGTTTTTTTTAAAAAACAGATTTTTTTAGGAGAGAGAGAGAGAGATGAATAAATATATGGATGGATGGTTGGGCACATGGAAGGGAAAGATTTTTTAAAAGCCTGAACTATGCAAGGACCCTTGATGGAGCTGAATCATATATATGTATGTGTGTGAGAGAGAGTCATTAGAGGGAAGAAGGTGGGGTAGGAGAGAGAGACATGGCAGGAAAAAATAGACTATTGGAGAAACTACATTTATTTGAAGCCTAAGGGCACTTCAGTAGCTTTGTAAAGGTTGATTCACACAGGCATATATATCTCCAAATATAATCATAGTAAACAATATGGAAGTTCAATCCACAGTGGATGGTATTGAAGTATGGCATTGTATGGCATTGCAACAGCTTAGCTCATGCAACTGATTAGCTGATAAGGCTGTCAAAACATGGAGCCACGGATACACAGATGGTTCAAAGGAAGCACAAATGGAAAGCAATTAGAACTCTCTGCAATTCTTTCTTTTAAACTTTATAATATTAAAGAGAGCTTGAATTAACAATTGGGTGAAGACAGAGATGACAAATCTGCTTCTGTTTACATGAAGATATTTGCATGTGCACATATGAGGTTCAGCACACAATTGAGTGAATCTTCTAAAAAAATATTTTTAAAAAACACTTCTGCTGGATGTCCTTCATCTGCCCTCTTGATCCACTTCAAAGGAAGATGTGAGGACAGCGGGAGACCATTTCCCAGGACTGACAGGAGGCAAGGAGGAAAATCACTCTACCCTCCCCCACCTCCAGACATCATTTCTATGCAACGGGAGGCCTGCCGGAGGAGGTTGATGGCAGCCCAATAAGTTTTTGTTTAATTGTAAGGCTGGTTTGGGGTGGTGGTGTCTGGGTGCCCTCCCGGAAGTTACTGGCAGGGCATCTAAACATATACACCCTGGGAAAACCCAGATTTTGGGGAGAGGTGTAAGGAATCAAATCCACACTAAAGTAGGTTTTAAAAACCCACTTTGGTACAGATTTGTTTCAAGTCTGGAAGTGCCCTTAGGTAGCTATGCCCAGGATAAGCCTGGGATTCCAGATTTTCCCCTGTGTTTGGCCATCGTATTTTATGGAGGAAACCTGTGAATAGGATCCTGAAAGCACTTCCTTCTGGTGCTCTCTGGGCACACCGAAAGGACTTAAAGGTGCTTAGTTATTAGTTGATCCTTTTGCTTGGTTCACCCACTTTGCTTTTTTTGTTTGTTGTATATGCGTTCCCTTCATGTGCGAGATCCTGCATATATATTTTTGGAAAGCTTAGTACTTCATGTGTTCACTTACATTCACATGCATGCTAACTAAGAGTGTGCAATTTGTCAAAAACACACTGCTTTTGGGCACTGTTTTCATCTCCCCCCTCCCCCACCCTCCCCTGTTCCATTTACTGGGAAATTCCTGAAATCGGGAAGGGGAAGATAACATTCAATTATCTGCCAGCCGGAAGTTCCATTTACGTTCTTATCATGTGGCAGCCGGATGCAAATGGATGCAGCCAAAGATTGGTCACCACGTGGTCCATTACTGCAACCCCCCCCCCCCGGCCCATTTCTGGGGGGCAGGTTGCCGGATTGCCGGAATTCCCCAACCCGGTATCTCAAAATAGAATCGTGCATACTCCCAATGCTAACAGTTTTGATTTATTAATCGAGGTTGCCTTCTGAATATGGACATACACCTTTAATTGTGATTTGGTGCACTGGATTCAAATGGATAAACATTGTCACTGATTGGAACCCTTGAAATTTTGCTGTTGTGATCCCAGAATCCCCAAATAAGATTTGGCACTGCTAATGACACCACACTCTGGCAGCATAAACTAATGTTTATAAAGCTGGGATTTTCACTATATTGTTATCCATATTTATTATAATGGGAGATACAGCAATATGAATGTGTGCATAGCACACCGGAAAAGTGTCACTGTGCAACTACAAAATTGCATACCGATGAAAACACAAAATAGGAGATTGTTGCAAGAATGAGAAATCTCAGAATTGTGCAGATCTTCCAGTTAAAGGGGAAGATAGGGAGACAATACAAGAAGCAGATAGCTTGATCTGTATTAATAGAACAATATTATGGGGAAAGAGGAGCCCCCGGTGGTGCAGTGGGTTAAACTGCTGAGATGCTGAGCTTGTTGACCGAAAAGTCACAGGTTCGAATCTGGGGAACAGCATCAGCTTCTGCTGTCAGCCCCAGCTTCTGCCAAACTAGCAGTTTGAAAACATGCAAATGTGAGTAGATCAATAGGTACGCTCTACGTGGGGTTGCCCTTGAAGACTGCCTTGAAGCTTCAGATGGTCCAGTGCTCGGCAGCCAGGTTGCTAACGGGAGCAGCACTCAGGGAGCATACCACTCCTCTGCTGAGCCAGCTCCACTGGCTGCCAATCCGCTACCGGGCACAATTCAAGGTGCTGGCCTTAGCCTATAAAGCCCTAAACGGTTCTGGCCCCGCTTGCCTCTCCGAACGCATCTCCACCTATGAACCGACTAGAACATTAAGATCGTCTGGGGAGGCCCTGCTCTCGATCCCGCCTGCGTCACAGGCGCGTCTGGCGGGGACGAGAGACAGGGCCTTCTCAGTGGTGGCCCCCCGGCTATGGAATGCCTTGTCGGCAGACATCAGACAGGCACCTTCGTTGCTGACGTTTCGGAGAATGGTTAAGACCTGGCTTTATGAACAAGCGTTTGGCTAAGCAGTGCAACCAATCAAGGAAGACGGTAAATGGAACATAGGAACGGCACAAGGACTATGAGAACGGATCTGATTTCAACTGAGGCGTTATGTCTGTTGTTTTGTTGATTTGTCTTGTTCGATTGTTAATTGTTGTGGATCGATGTTGTTGATCCTGTTTGTTGCATTGTTATGTTTTAATTGCACTGTAAACCGCATTGAGTCGCCTGTTAAGGGCTGAAAAATGCGGTATAGAAATGAAGCAAATAAATAAATAAATAAATACTGCTCCGGCAGGAAGGTAATGGCACTCCATCCAGTCACGCCAGCCACATGACCTTGGAGGTGTCTATGGACAACGCCGGCTCTTCAGCTTAGAAATGGAGATGAGCACCAATCCCCAGTTGGCCACGACTGGACTTAATGTCAGGGGAAAACCTTTACCTTAACCTATTATGGGGGGAAACAGCAATGATGGTTTGTTCCCATTTTCACTGAGAATGAGATTGTGACACCTAATACACCATCACACCATGGTGTCCTCAGTCTGATTTCTGAGTACACATGCAGAAGATTATTTTAAAAACTGTTTTAAGTATATCATGGCAACAGTTGGTCCAGGAATGAAACATGTCCATTTGTATTCTATGTGGAGAAAACAGTGTTTCTGAAACAAAAGAAAAACACCTTCTGAGATTATATATACTAGGCCTGGGTAACAACGGAAAAATTTGTTTCTAAAATCGATTTGTATTTGGGGGTTTTTTTTGTTTCGATATTTAAAATAATTACAAAATTTTCCCTTAAAAAAGTTCGGTATTTACAAAATTTCGTTAATATTAACGAATCAATTCGTTAAAATGGCGGACGCGGTTGCGCGACGTGAAAATAATAGTTTTAAATAATAGTTTTAACCTCGGAGAAGGAAAGAGGGGGGAAAGAGAGAGAGAGGAGGGGTGAAACAAACCACTTTCTGCCTTCGTGAATGTAAGGGACAGTCAAAGCAGTACTGAAAGATGGCCATCCATTCTTAAGAATAATAATAATAATAATAAATATAATTAATATAATAGTTTTAACCTGGAGAAGGAAAGGGGGGGAAGGAGAGAGAGAGGAGGGTGGGTGAGATCTCTATTCTGGTTTGACAATGCTTCTTCTCAATAATAATAATAATAATAATAATAACAAACCACTTTCTGCCTTCGTGAATGTAAGGGACAGTCAAAGCAGTACTGAAAGATGGCCATCCATTCTTAAGAATAATAATAATAATAATAATAATAAATATAATTAATATAATAGTTTTAACCTGGAGAAGGAAAGGGGGGGAAGGAGAGAGAGAGGAGGGTGGGTGAGATCTCTATTCTGGTTTGACAATGCTTCTTCTCAATAATAATAATAATAATAATAATAATAACAAACCACTTTCTGCCTTCGTGAATGTAAGGGACAGTCAAAGCACTACTGAAAGATGGCCATCCATTCTTAATAATAATAATAATAATAATAATAATAATAATAATAATAAATATAATTAATATAATAGTTTTAACCTGGAGAAGGAAAGAGGTTAGGCAGGCAACAGGCAGGTCTCTGAGTGCTGCACACTGCTGTGTCTCTTTGCCCAATGCACGCAGGCCAGAGTGAGGAACGAGGTGAGGTGACGACAGGAGGAGAGGAGAATTTGATCCACTTAAGCAGAGGCCAGGGACCCGGAAGTGGGGTAAATGCCGACCCAGGGAGAGGGGAGGGAAACAACTATCAAACTTGCACCAGACACATACGGAAATAATAACGAAACAATAACAAAACAATTATGAAATAGCTTTAAAAATTCGTTTCGTTTTTTAGTTGCTCCTGGATGGTTTGTTATCGCTTCGTTTACCCAAAAAATAACGAATTATTAACGAATTACGAAATTAATGAACGAAACCGCCCAGCCCTAATATATACACATTTTATCAGGGATTACTTTTAAAGAGGAAGTCCTTCAATGTATAAAAGATTGTGTATTTTGTAATGCAACATTTAAAAGAGTATTTATGAATACATATATTACTTGAAATGCATTAGTTTACAGCTGCCTCCTTTAAAAAAATTCAAAAATCAATAGAATGTCACATTGAGCACTAACTTAATTCCCCCATTTGGTCAGTTTGAGACTCTATCTGTAAAATCCATAGGAAGTACAGATCAACTTGGAGCATTTTTCTTTGGCAGCAATATTTCTGGAATTGGTCTATTAAAATGAAGCTTAATACCAAAGACAGGAAAGCTCGGTAATCTCTTTAAAACAGATGTCTATCTTTTATATTGGTGGATGGACTTTTATGTCTTGTACCCACTTAGCTCTCATGAACATAAAACCAATGTATATGCTTGTGATATTGATTCACAACGGCATCCCCTAAGGATATTTTTATAATTAACAGCAATTCCTTTCCTAGAAGTTCTCTGTTTTTTCTTTACTGAAAGTATTCTTGTTGTATTAGGATAAAAGTTTGATGAGCTATGATTTTTAAAGGATATTTTTACAAGGAATCTTTCTTTTTGCATTGGGTTTTTCATAAATCTCATTGCCTCTATTAATGATCCTATATTTTAAACAGCAATGTTTCTCTTTATTGACATCAGGGCTCACAATGCTTCTTTGCCCTGGCGTGGCACTTGTGTTGGTTAATTCTGTTTTAAATTAGAGTTATATTTTCCATCAATGCACACTCTCCTCCACTATAAGAGATATGTCAATAAAGTATTCTGCATTAGTGGCTTATTCAGTAAACACATGAAAGAGCAGTGGAATAGGATTGTATGAGTGGCTAGTCACACATATAATAGTGGCGTGAGAGCACTATAGACCAAATATAGTCCAGATATAGTGGCGTGAGCACTACAGACGAGGATCTGACTTCCTACTCAGTCATGAAAAACCACTGGATGACCTTGGATGCATCACACACTAGGGGCATGCACAATTTCATTTGTGTGTACCAGATTTGGATGGTTCAGCAGATTCAGTTGCCAAATCCATGAAAATTAGTTTGGTGCAGCCAGTACAGATCACATCAATTGGATCTTTTTGGCTAATGGGAACTAATGGAGACCAATGGGGCTGAGCGGCACTCTACTTGAAGTGGAGGCAGTGATGCATGGACAGGGCAGCCTCGCAAATCAGGAAAGCTGCTACTACTTTGCTTTCTTCCCCGGCAACCTCCTGCATTCCTTCCTGAAGGCCCTCCCCTCCACCCTGCGCCCACTTGAGGTGAATGGAAAGTCATTTCCCAGCAGTGCTTTGTGTGGTGCAAACATTGAAGGAGCCTTGTACTCCCTCCCGGGGCATGATGGAAGTTGAGATTTCTCTCTGTTTCTCACTTTCTTTCTCAGCCAATCAGAGGCCTGGTTATTGTTTCCATTCCCCTCCCCTCTTGTGGCATGCTTTTGGGACTTCAATTCCCAGAACCCACTCTTGTAGTTTTTTTAAATGTTATAGTAAATATTTTTGAAATTTCCAAAAATGTAGTGTATTGGTGAAACGTTCTGAAACTTGGCAGGCTTGCAGTAGTAAATATGGCCTACAAGTAAGACAGGTTTTATGCTGATAGTCCTAAATATGACAGAAAAATGAGCCTCTAAATTTTCCCCATTGGCATCAGTGGACCAAGTTTTTCCAGCATGAAAATAAAAACCCCTCCCAAATTTGGGAATTTCCCTAAAAACAGAACAGGGGGTAGCCAAAACCGGGCACCAAAAATGACATGGGGTTTTGCTGAATTGGAACCCCTATCACCAGGCCCGTAGCCAGAATTTTGATTTGAGGGGGCTGACTTTGATTTGAGGAGGGGCTGAGTTGATTCGGGGGGGGTGGGGGTGAGGATCTACCCTAGCAAACCCTTTGTATCATTATCTGAATACCCCTATGCATATGGGATGTATTGAGCATGGTGATCAGATCATGATATGAATAAACATAACAGTTTAAATAATGTACCAGTAAGGCCTTCTCATGGACTACCCTGAGAATTTTGTGGGGAGGGCTGAAGCCCCTCAAGCCACCTCCCCCCCCCCCTCCCGCTACATGCCTGTCTATCACACATTTCAGAGTCAGGGAAAGACAAACCAAGTATGAACAGATTTAGCCAAGAAAACTCCATTAGGTTACCATGAGTCATAAATTACTATTACTACAACTACTACTATATTTGCTGGATGGAGGCCATTTTTCCTCTGTTGTTTACATCATCTAATGAATTATTGCCAAAAAAGAAAACAGCCATGGCTAATGATGTGACAATCATAAAAATGAACATGAACACAGCAAAGCATCAACAAAACCTGGTGTGATGAGTCTCATGATTGCAATGCAGTAACAGTGTGACATAACCTATTTCTGAGAAATATACCAAAGAAGAAAGAAGGAGGATTTGCATTATATATCAAAGATTTTTGTCCCTGTGAAGAGGTCCATAACTTTAATCTTGGAAACCAGGTTGAGAACAGCTGGGTAAAAATTAAGCGGGAAAGAAACAACACCAATGTCACTGTGGGGGTTTGCTATAAACCCCTGAACCAGACTGAGGACTTGAATGATACCTTCCTGGAACAATGGCCACACCTACAAAAAAAAAATAGCAATGGTGGGAGATTTGAGTTAACCTGATATTAGTTGGAAATCAAACTATGTAAATAATAAATCTAATAAAGTACTAATTTGCCTTGCAGGAAATTACATTGTCGACAATTCTGGACACCATAAATCAAGAAGGATGATGACAAGTTGGAGTGTATCTTGGGAATGATGATCAAAATGGTGAAATGTATGGAAACCATGTTTCTTAGGGACCAGGTATGTTTAGTGTGGAGAAGTGGAGGTAAAGAGGTGACATGAGAGTCTTATTTGAATAACTGAAAGGATGTCATACTGAGGAGGGGGAGGGGGAGCTCATTGCCTGGTGCTCTACAGAGCACTGGATTCAAACTACAGCGAAGTTTTAGGAAGAACTTCCTGAAGATAAGCATTTTTGGTAGTGAATTATGCTAGCTTGGAGTGTGGTGGAGTCTTCTTATTTGGAGGTTTTGACACTGAAGGTGAATTTATTTATCGAGTCATCAGCAACAAGTCAATTATATTACATTTCTAACAGAACAAAGCAAACAAACAGACAAAATACAAAAATACAAAATACAGAATACAAAATTTGTGAGTTTGGTAGTTGATTAGATGTCCTTTGACCAGTATCTGGCCACTTGGAGTGCTTCTGGTGTTGCTGCAAGGAGGTCCTCCATGCACTGAAGGTGAATGCCATGTAATAGTGATTTGATTATATATTTGATTATATATTGGGGTATCTTCCAATTCTATCATACTGTTATTCTAAGGTAGAAGAGGCAACAATGGAATCAGCTATTTTCCAACAGATCCTAATCAGTAGTAAGGGATATAAAAAGAGAAGAAAGTTCATGACAAAGTGAGGCATTGACAGCACTATATCAAACAGTTCCCATGAGGAGGACAAGTGAGAAGCATCTAAATCAGTGGATCCCAACCTTTTTTTGACCAGGGACCAGTTGACCAGGAACGACTTGACCAGGGACCACTTTGACCAAGGACCACTCTCCAACATTAGTACCAAAAGGGTTACGAATCAGTTGTTGGTCAACTTTCATGCTTATTTTTTAAAAAATATTTTAAGCTGAGTATAAACATTGCTTTTGAACTAAAAATACAAGAATTTGAAGGGGCGATGTGCAGGTTTGAACCTCTGAACTCTCAAAGTTGCACAGTTCTTATATTTTAAAAAGTGGGCCATGTATGAAGATAGGGACAGTGTGAACATCTCATACGGTGCAGTAGGATCAACATAGTGTATTCAAAATGATTTGTGTAATAATAAGAAAGACTAGGCAGGCATGTTTCCATCTTAGGCAAGATGGTTTTACCACAGCAGAACCTGTTTTGGGAGATGTGTAGTTCCCTAACTCGGCTCCCCCATATTATTTTTTTTTGAAGAAAGGAATATTTTGCTCATCTCCATTCTTTTACCCATTTGTCAAGATTTCTCAAATATGATGAAAAGTGTTTCTTCAAGTACAGTAGCAAGCCCCCACAATGTTTTGGGGTGCAGTTCATCTGGTCCTACAGATCTGAATTTATTTAGGTTAACTATGGATCCTTCCACACAGACTCAAAACCCATGATAGATGGCAGGTTAACTTGAGGCATCCAAATAATGCCTCAGTTAATCAAGATTAATCCAAAGTAAAAAAGACACAAAAGAGACATGCACAAGAAGTGGAAAAAGGGAGAAATCACCAAAGAAGAATTCAAACAAATAGCCAACACCTGTAGGGAAAAGGTCCGCAAAGCTAAAGCAAAAAACGAGCTCAGACTTGCCAGGGACATTAAAAACAATAAAAAGGGCTTCTATTCTTATGTCAGTAGAAAAAAGAAAAACAAGGAGGCGATAGGACCTCTTCGAGGAGAAGATGGGGCAATGCTGACAGGGGACAGGGAAAAGGCAGAACTACTTAATGCCTTCTTTGCCTCGGTCTTCTCACAAAAAGAGAGTCTTCAACCTCAGCAAGATGGAGTGGATGAGGGATTGGAGGACATCCAACGCCAAATTGGGAAAGAAGTCGTCCAGGAATACCTGGCCGCTCTTAATGAGTTCAAGTCCCCAGGGCCAGATCAACTACACCCAAGAGTACTGAAGGAACTAGCGGAAGTCATTTCGGAACCATTGGCAACCATCTTTGAGAGTTCTTGGAGAACGGGAGAAGTTCCAGCAGATTGGAGGAGGGCCAATGTGGTCCCAATCTTCAAGAAGGGAAAAAAGGACGACCCAAACAACTACCGTCCGGTCAGCCTCACGTCGATACCGGGCAAGATTCTGGAAAAGATTGTTAAGGAAGCGGTCTGCAAACACTTAGAAACAAATGCAGTCATCGCTAATAGTCAACATGGATTTATCAAAAACAAGTCATGCCAGACTAATCTGATCTCTTTCTTCGATAGAGCTACAAGCTGGGTAGATGCGGGGAATGCCGTGGATGTGGCGTACCTGGATTTCAGTAAGGCCTTCGACAAGGTCCCCCATGACCTTCTGGCAAGGAAACTAGTCCAATGTGGGCTAGGCAAAACTACGGTGAGGTGGATCTGTAATTGGTTAAGTGGACGAACACAGAGAGTGCTCACTAATGCTTCCTCTTCATCTTGGAAAGAAGTGACGAGCGGAGTGCCGCAGGGTTCCGTCCTGGGCCCGGTCCTGTTCAACATCTTTATTAATGACTTAGATGAAGGGCTAGAAGGCATGATCATCAAGTTTGCAGATGACACCAAATTGGGAGGGATAGCCAATAGTCCAGAGGACAGGAGCAGAATTCAAAACGATCTTGACAGATTAGAGAGATGGGCCAAAACTAACAAAATGAAGTTCAACAGTGACAAATGCAAGATACTCCACTTTGGCAGGAAAAACGAAATGCAAAGATACAGAATGGGGGACGCCTGGCTCGAGAGCAGTACGTGTGAAAAAGATCTTGGAGTCCTCGTGGACAACAAGTTAAACATGAGCCAACAATGTGATGTGGCGGCAAAAAAAGCCAATGGGATTTTGGCCTGCATCAATAGGAGCATAGTGTCTAGATCTAAGGAAGTAATGCTACCCCTCTATTCTGCTTTGGTTAGACCACATCTGGAATATTGTGTCCAATTCTGGGCACCACAATTCAAGAGAGATATTGACAAGCTGGAATGTGTCCAGAGGAGGGCGACTAAAATGATCAAGGGTCTGGAGAACAAGCCCTATGAGGAGCGGCTTAGGGAACTGGGCATGTTTAGCCTGAAGAAGAGAAGGCTGAGAGGAGATATGATAGCCATGTATAAATATGTGAGAGGAAGCCACAGGGAGGAGGGAGCAAGCTTGTTTTCTGCTTCCTTGGAGACTAGGACGCGGAACAATGGCTTCAAACTACAAGAGAGGAGATTCCATCTGAACATTAGGAAGAACTTCCTGACTGTGAGAGCCGTTCAGCAGTGGAACTCTCTGCCCCGGAGTGTGGTGGAGGCTCCTTCTTTGGAAGCTTTTAAGCAGAGGCTGGATGGCCATTTGTCAGGGGTGATTTGAATGCAATATTCCTGCTTCTTGGCAGGGGGTTGGACTGGATGGCCCATGAGGTCTCTTCCAACTCTTTGATTCTATGATTCTATGATTCTATGATTCTATGAAAATAAGATTTCCCAGTTTACTCCGTATTAATAAATTCCTGGAAAGATATACACCTTACTGCAAGGTCCTGATTTTTCCAGGTGCTGGGCCTATGGGAAGTGACACTATCCTGAAATAGTATAAGCTTTGTTGGAGATGCTGGGCCTTCATAAACATGGCAATTTCCTTTGCCCTCTGGTAGTGGGGGATAAAAGTGAAACTCCCAAAGTTTGCACACAGTGGATTTAACATGACTTTCTTCTTCTTCTTTTCTGTGTTTGCCCATGCTGACTAAAAAGCGCACCCAGGTTGAATGAGTGACTAATCATTACAGACTGAACAATATAATTAAAAAGCACAACCATTGATCAACTATGAGCTAAATCTCTCTCTCGCACACACATGAAAAAAGTAAGAGACCCAGAATAGCTGGCAAAACCTCTCATTGACTGTGTCTGAAATGGAAGATGTTCCCCCTGCAGGCATGGAGCGCAGCCCATTGTGCATTTCCATTAGAGATACACACTGACTCAGAGCCTGCCATTGATGTTGGCCTATTTATGAAAGGCTGTTGAAAGAGGTTTCAGAGTTAATTGAAAAGAGCTGTTTCTGAAGTAAAGTAACTTCAAACAACACAGTTCTGAAATGTGTTTTAATGGACTGGAAATCCGTGAATTTCCCACATTGCACACATGAAATAAAGTGGCCGAGACACACACACACTCATGCACAAAATGAAAGCTGCCTTGATGTTCGGTGAGATTTTTCATTCTTTTCATTTTCTCTTTGTAACTATTCCATGAACAGGTGACAGAATAGCGAGCAAACTGTTGATTGATATGAGCAGCCACCACTGTTCAGGCCTTTCCATGGCTTTGCAGTTTGTGTCCTAATACTGATAAATCTCCTGAAAGGATGTGACATTCAACATGTGTCTTCCTTCCAGCCTTCCCATTTCAAAAATCCACTATACAGAGCATGGGCTCAAACCTCAAAGTTTATGATGAAGTTTATGCTGCATTCAGGGATTATTTATGCAATTGTCATTAAAATAAGGTTGGTGTCTTTAAACATCTAAAAATACTTATTTGTGTATAAATGTTGCTTTAATATGTTGTTAGCTTTCATAAATTATAGGAATGTCGATGGATTTGAGTTTGGGAGCTGGAAATCCCATTGAATTAAACTTTAGTCAGTTGTGCTAAAAGTATTGTCGAAGGCTTTCATGGCCAGAATCACTGGGTTGTTGTAGGTTTTTTCAGGCTGTGTGGCCATGGTCTAGAGGCATTCTCTCCTGACGTTTCGCCTGCATCTATGGCAAGCATCCTCAGAGGTAGTGAGGTCTTTATTTATTTATTCCTTAGGGCCCACTAGAAAGCTGGGCCTGGTTTCTGCCTTTTATACCAATCCTTTAAGGTTGTTCTGTAGTGATTTTTCTAGTGGGCCCTAAAGAATAAATAAATAAAGACCTCGCTACCTCTGAGGATGCTTGCCATAGATGCAGGCGAAACATCAGGAGAGAATGCCTCTAGACCATGGCCATACTGCCCGAAAAAAAACCTACAACAACCCTGTGCTAAAAGTACTATTCCCCTGGCCAAGCTTTTTCCCAATCTGTTCTTCAAAAACATGTCCCAACAACTTTAAAGATTGGGTTCTTGTAGGTTTTTTGGGGGGCTATATGGCCATGTTCTAGAGGCATTCTCTCCTGACATTTCGCCTGCATCTGTGGCAAGCATCCTCAGAAGTAGTGAGGTCTGTTGGAACTAGGAAAATGGGTTTATATATCTGTGGAATGACCTAGTTCCAACAGACCTCACTACCTCTGAGGATGCTTGCCATAGATGCAGGCGAAACGTCATGAGAGAATGCCTCTAGAACATGGCCATATAGCCCAAAAAAACCTACAACAACCCAGTGATTCCGGCCATGAAAATCTTCGACAAAACTTTAAAGATGTTATTTAATAAAAGCTGTCCTTTTCCTGTCTGTTGTGCATGGGTTTAAAGCACAAACTTTTAAGATTTGTCATACTAGTCGTACGAAATCCATAATGACAATAGTCATGTATAGTCATAATCATTCTGCATAATAACCTGGGGATCACAACCAGACACAGTGAAGACATCTGCCCTTGCACTATGCTACTCTGCTGGTGAGTATGCATGCCCAATGTGGAACACATCTCACCACGCTAAAACAGTGGATGTGGCTCTTAATGAGACATGCCGCATTATCACGGGGTGTCTGCGCCCTACACCACTGGAGAAATTAGACTGTTTAGCCGGTATTGCACCACCTGACATCTGCCGGGAAGTAGCAGCCAATAGTGAAAAGACTAAGGCAGTAACATCTCCAGCTCATCCCTTGTTTGGGTATCAGCCAGCACGTCAACGACTTAACTCAAGACATATTTTTCTAAGATCTACAGAGACACTCGTTGGAACACCTCAGCAAGCGAGAGTCCAAAAGTGGCAGGCTTAAACCCAGAACCTCAACCAATGGCTGTTACCAAATGAGAGACTCCCCCCTGGGCACACAGAAGACTGGGAGACTTGGAAGGCGCTGAACAGACTGTGCTCTGGCACCATGAAATGCAGAGCCAACCTTAAGAAATGGGGCTACAAAGTGGAATCCACGACATGCGAGTGTGGAGAAGAGCAAACCACTGACCACCTGCTGCAATGCAACCTGAGCCCTGCCACATGCACCATAGAGGACCTTCTTGCGGCAACACCTGAGGCACTCCAAGTAGCCAGATACTGGTCAAAGGACATTTAATCAACTACCAATTTTGCAAACTTTGTGGGGGTTTTTTAACCTGTTTGTTTGTTTTGTTCTATTAGAAATGTAATACAATGGTCTGGTTGCCCCTGACATGACAAATAAATAAATGCATAATGTTTATAAATTTCATGAAAATGTATTTTTTCTTCTGTTGGTGCAAACTTTCTAAAAATAGAAGAACCTGATGAAAGAGTGTTTGTGACACTGATCTCTTTTTGTCTCTCTGCTCTATTAAGAACTATTATTTCTGGTGCAACTATTTTATATTTCATATCACATCAATTTAATCTGTGCGTCTTATTGTCACAAATGTGATATTTTGCAATTTCACATGGGTTGCCACAGGACACATATTCCTTAAAGAATTTTCTCATGAATCTGTTTGATCGTATCTCTCTTTTTAATTTTTTTAAAAACCATTTTAGCCTACCTTGGTTTTGTGTGATCTCCCAATCCTACTTAAAACAAAGGCCCTCGTTTTTCTTTGACAGGAAGTCACCTTTTTTAACATTGCAAACCCAAATAATTATTTCCTGAAGCTTTACAGTAGAAACCTCAAGACTTGTCAGTTCGTTTAACGTCCCTCTGCTTTATATTTTGTGCCAGTTTTAAGGCTCAGCAAGAACTGACAATACAGCCTTTTTTTAAAGCACCAGCTGACTGTGTTCTCTTTGACAGCAAGATTTCAAATCAGGGATTTAATAAGCTCTTGCAGTTAGCAGGAAATAATGTTCCCGCCGTCCCGCCACTCAACAGAACATCAAACGGACCTCAGTGCTGGGGCTGAGATTGCAGTGAAGCCGGAATTGCAACTCATTTGCATTCCTGGCCTTATCGAGTGTGAGTACTGGGTGTCAAAGGGTGCGGAAACATTATTGCTCTTCTTTAAATGAAGTCAAGAGGAAAAGATGCCAAGGAGATTTGAAATGCTGGTTTCTTTGAAAGTGTCCTGTGACAAAAAAAATACATGTTCATACAGACAGACATATATTTCTTAATTTCCCGAACATATTAGAAAATGTAATTAAGACAACTATTACCTTGAGGAATTCTGTAACATCTAGGAAAGAGGAACATCAGCAATCCCACAGTGTTTGAAACCATATGTGAATATTCCTGGAAAGCTCCTGTATTTCAGTTCTGTATGTTGATATTGTACTTACATAATATGACTATTTTAATTGAATCTGCAGCACCTGACAATTCATAGTTTGGGGTTGTTGTTTTTTTACTATAACCTAACTTTCCTGCCACGATTCTACATTGGTTGGCTTCCTTTAACCATAACTTTGCTATTTTTGAATTTGGAATATTGTCCCATTCAAACTTCCCACTCATTGCTAGAGGTATAGAGCAAGAGAAGGTCTTAAAAGCGACAGATTAAAAATAGTGTTTTATGTTAATTTGCTGTCGTTTTAATAAAGGGAGATAGCTTTAAATTTTGTTTTTAACTTAACTGGATTTATATTGGTCTTTTTTGTTTTTTGTTTTGTTGTGTCAGGAGCGACCTGAGAAACTGTAAGTTACTTCTGGTGTGAGAGAATTGGCCATCTGCAAGGATGTTGCCCAGGGCACGCCCGGATGATTTGATGTTTTATCGTCCTTGTGGGAGGCTTCTCTCATGTCCCCGCATAAGGAGCTGGAGTTGATAGAGGGAGCTCACCCGCCTCTCCCTGGATTTGAACCTGCGACCTGTCGGTCTTCAGTCCTGCCGGCACAGGGGTTTAATCCACTGCGCCACTGGGGGCTCCTCCGGGGGGTGGTGGGGTTGGGAGCAAGGAAAAGAAGCTGCCATTTACAAACTAGAGAAGGGGTTATAATGAACAGACTGGCTAATATTTCTTTAAAAGTACTGATTCATAATTAACAAAATGATTAAACAACTGACACATAGCTGTCCTGGTCCTAAACCAGTGTCTGCCACCAGTAATGTACTGGATGAGGACAAACAAATTGAAACTTAATCGTTAATCTAGGCAAGACAGAGTTCTGGTAAGTTGTAAGGCAGATCAGGGAATAGGGATCCATGTTGTGCTAGATGGCACTAAACTGCCCGTTAAGTCCCAAGTTCACAGTTTAGGGCACTTTTGGCAACCTCATTTTTGCGGTGGCCAGGAGTGCCTTTGCCTGTTCCTACAGACAGACACTGGATCTGGCTGTGGTGGTATGTACCATAGATACATCCTGTTTGGATCAATGTAGCATGTTCTACATTAGGCTGCCTTTGAAGAGTGTTCAGAAAATGTGGCTGGTCTAAAGAGCTGCAGTCAGATTATTAACTGGGGCCACAGGGAATGTACACCCCCCGCCCCCAATGCAACAGTTCCACTGGCTGCCAATTTGTTTCCATGTTTCCAGGCACATGTTGAAGTTCTAGTTATGACTTCTAAAGTCCTATACAATTTAGAAGTCCTATACAATTATGACTTCTAAAGTCCTATACAATTAGTCCTATACAATTATGACTTCTAAAGTCCTATACAATTTAGCAGGGCAAAAATAATTTTGGCCAGGCCTGGATAGGGACTGCAGAGCATCATCAGACGAGGCTTGACAGGCCCCATCCACATTCCTCCCAAGTGGAAGGGAAGTGCCGGAAGGCACTTCTTCCACCACCATAGGGAGGAAAGATGGAAAGCGCTTTCCTCCCTTTTTTTCCCATATGATGGGGAAATTACAGTGGGGCGATGTGCATTGCTGCCCTTTCTCCCATCTTATGAGGACAGGGTGCCAACATATCCTATCACATCCCACCATATGATGGGGGAAGGAGGGAGGGTACATGGGATGCTACGAGTCACCCCACATGTCCTCCCTTTCACTGGAGACTGCTTGCAAAATGGCATGGCCTGAAAGGGCTGTGTGAAGAGGTCCCTAGTCAGATTATTCAGCAGATCTTATATCCTGGTACAAACCTGTCCAGGCCTTGTGATCCTCAGCAGAGGCTGCTCTATTGGTCACAAGCACAGTTTGTGGGAATCAAGAAAAGGCCTTCTTGGTGGCTGTCCCTTGACTCCAGAACTTTCTTCTCAGGGAGGCTAGAATGGCCTCCCTACTTGCTGCCCTATAAAAGCCTTTTTTATTCAGATATTTATAAGAATGAGCCAGGAGATGCCGAGAAGCTGGTTCTCCCCTACTACACAGAGAAGAACAATTATGAGGGAGGACTTACAAGAATTTAAAATCTTCTGAACATTAGATTCAGTTGGAGACCAATAATGGGAAACTATTCATAGGGAGAACTACATACAGGCTGTGTCTTCACACATGGCCTATTTCCAATCCAGGAAACCACTAAAAAGATAGAGAATTAGCATCTGCAGCACAACATCTCCAATCCTGCCTTTGATCATGACAGTCGTTAGGCTGTGAGGAACCTCCTGCTTGTGGAAACCTATCTATTTTGCATCAGGATAAGTTCTCCTATTGTCCTTGAAACCAGGAATGAGATAACTCCCTAGTATCAGTAACATTAGCTGTGTCTACTCTGATCAATTTGTACGAGCATACTAGACAACCACTGTTATCATCTTGTTGGATTCCACCACAGTGGGTTTCCTTACCCACCATTCCCATGGGCTTATTCATGTTCAGCAAATTGAGACTCATCCTCACTTCAAAAATATAATCCCAATGACCTAGGAATCAACCCTCTACTATAGTGTTTCAACCTCTACAGAAGAATCAAACAATACAGTCCCCAACTGTCGTTGTATCTGGAATTGTATGGTTGTATCTGCACCATCGTTGTATTTGGAATTATGTCCATTTTATAAGAACTCACAAGTCATTCAGACATCAGCCTTTACCACATGGAAATGCCTATAGTTTCTATTACAATGCCATCTGCATAGGTTTCGGCTGACCTGGAAACTGGAGCTTTCCAGTGTATCAAGGTAAAAAGAATTTGATTCTGACTGATGTAGAGGATGATGATGATCCTCCTGGACTCAGCGCTGACACTTGATGCGCAGGTGTCGGCAGTGGCTGGGACGGCCTTTGCACAATTAAAACTCGTGCACCAGCTGCAACCATACGTCACGAAGTCTGACTTGACCACGGTGGTCCACGCCTTAGTTACCTTTAAGTTGGACTATTGCAATGCACTCTACATGGGGCTTCCCTTGAAGACAGCCCAGAAACTACAATTGGTCCAGCCAGACTCCTAACTAGGGTGAATTACAGGGAGCAGTCAACCCCCCTATTCAAGGAGCTCCACTGGCTGCCATTCATCTTCCGGTCCCAATTCAAGGTGCTGGTCATCACCTATAAATCCCTAAACAGTTTGGGACCCACCTACTTTTGTGACTGCCTCTCCTACCACAAACCTGCACAATCTCTTCAATCTTCTGGAGAGGCCCTTCCTTCGCCCCTTCCTCTATCACAAGCTCGATTTGTGGGCACGAGGGAGAGGGCCTTCTCCACTGTGGCCCCCTGCTTTTGGAACTCACTACCTGGGGAGATCAGGCAAGCCCCTACCCTAGCAGCCTTCAAGAAAGAGCTAAAAACTTAGCTTTTTCGATGTGCCTTTGGAGAGTGACCACTCAACCCATTTGTTTGTTCCCACCTACAATTGCTCTCATGATAAAGCAGCTCCCCCTGTCCTTTATAAAGGCTAAACCCCACTGCTCCTCCTTCTTGGGTTCCTCCCTTGCAAATACACTTATTTCCATCTCACCCAGGATTTTAACTTTGAACATTTTATCTTATACATTTGGCCCACCCTTTGTGTTTGGTTTTACTATGCTATTTTATACTGTTTATTTTGTTTGTTATTTTATATATTTTGTTATGATGTATTTGTTTTGCTGTTTTGTGTCTAATTATGTTGTATTATTTTTGGGCTTGGTCTCATGTTAGCTGCCCTGAGTTCCCTTTGGGGAGATGGTGGTGGGATATAAATAAAGGTTATTATTATTATTATTATTATTATTATTATTATTATTATTGTTATTATTCTAAATGATCAAAATCCCCAGAGGGGAAAGACCAGTCTACAGATGCTACTGTTGCAAACCTGTACCCTTTATCTCTATCCTAGGGCATAAATACAAGATGCAGTATACAGGTTGGCAAAAAATGTCTTAATTTACAAGAAAAACCAGTGCAGTCACCTCAGCTCCAGTCTTAAAAGGGTTAGAGAAAAAGCCTCCCTCTGCTTAACAGTAATTGAAAAACGTTATCTTTTCTGTTCCTATTTCTTGGTTGTTTGAAACTTTATTATATAGAGTACAGGGTGGTAGCTGTGATTTTTTTTGTTTAAAATATCCATGGCCAAATTTTATTCCAATAGAAGTGGCCCAACACAAGCACAGGGGGGGGAAAAACCCTACTCTTTACTCTCTCTGATAAGGAAGGACGTTAGCTCTGACCCACAAAATTTACTCTTCAGCTCTGTCTCCCTCAGGATTGCAAATTACTAAGCATGCATGGCAGCTTATCAACAATACCTGTGGCAGAGGTCTGCCTCATTCATCGACACGTTGCCTGAGGAAGAAAAGAAGGCTACAGCAAGAAGCGCTTACATTGGGGAATCACCAGATAACTGCATCAAGGCATCTGGCAGATTTCAGTGGCAAGAACAGTCACTCTACAATACCATGAGCAGCTCTAGTAATCAGGGCTGTTGTCTGAGATTAAGGGAGTGATAAAAGATCTTCCTTTTAATAAGCAAAGATGATTTAATGCCAAAACTGCTGATAAACTTGAGCAGAATCAAAAGCTCAAGGTCTCAGCACAGAAGATTAGAGTTTCTGTTTCATCCAAATCTTCTTCATCACAGTACACAGTCCTTGTAGTGACAGTCCTTCCAGTTTGCACACAGGTTTGACCAGTATCCAGTACTTCACAATGATATTCTCACTTTTTTTTTGTAGCACTGCATCGCAGTCACCCAAGCAAACGTATTGCTCTTTTTTCTCCTTTCACAAGGTAAATAACTCTCCATGTTCTGCCATCTGATCATATTTTTGTGCTCATGTGGGAGTTGTTTTTGCTACAGGGTTCTTACTCCACAGGGTACTGGTTATGCAGGAGGTATCATCACCCCACCAAACCCAGATGAAGAAAATATCCCCTGTCCCACCAATTTTGAACAAAAAACTAACATATACCAGTGTTATGGAACTAAAAGAAAACTGGCTATAGATGGCCTGTTCTGTCGCGCGCTGGGCCTGTAAATAATTGTCTTTAGAACAGGATGTGCAACCTTTGCCCGGTGGGAAGCCAGGGGGCCTGAAGAGAAGTTCTCAGAGGGTTTTCACCACAAATAATCTTTAGATGGCTTGTGAAGTACAACAAAGTCCTTTATTAATGAACAATCAAACAGAAACTTCTCTTGTCTTCAGTAAAATTGAGCAAATGATTCCAAGCTTTTAGGCAACTGATAAATTCTTAATCTTGCCCACGAAGGACAGGCAACTGTCTTCAATAACTTCTTCTTTAAAGGAAAATCCCCTTTTTAATTTCTCCCAGGCTGACTGTAATCTAACCCTTACTGATGTGGGCTCCGCTACCGGGTCGAACTGCGTCTCGAATGCCGAGTGAACCTTCCAGTAAGGCAGTAGATGTTCTCCAGCTGGAGTTCTTTGGTCTTTAGGGCTGTTTTCCTGGAAATTCTTAAAGGTAGTATCTTTTGTACAGGAGAAGCTTGCACACGTCCTATACATTAGTTTACCTTGATGAGACTAACTAAAAATGGCTCCCTTCCCCTTCCCAATTGCCCTGAGCAAGGGGTAGAACCAAAACTTAACGATGATGGACAGGTGACTTGCCCTATGACTGCAACCAAAGGAAGCCACCTATCTGCAGAGTCCTTGAAACCTAGGACTGCAAACAAACATTTAATAAAAAAGCAAATAAAGTTGGAGCTCCTGGTACAGCCGTACCAGCACATGGCCCATAGATGGTACATGAAATGTTTTGAAATACTATTTTTAAAACATATTATTTTTTATAAAGGTATAAGAAGAAAAAGTCCTCACCACCAGCTCCTATTTGTAAATGGCAACATAAATTTGTCGTAAAGCTGTCCATATCACTCTTGATTTCTACTCAAAAATTAATAAGGACTTTTTCTCTGAATTCAGTTTTTAAAGTAGTATCACTAAAAAGTTCGATCAACTTCTACTTTTTCATGATTGACAATTTGGTAACTTGGAAGTATTCTCCTTCAAAGGGATTTGCAATCCAATTGTTCTCTTCTCCAGGTTTTGAAAAGTAATTCTTGAAAGATGATTTTCGCCCTTTCAAGTTTTTTCTTGCTCATTTTCTGAGGGAGCTATAGCTTGTTCTATGATAGGAAATTATGTAAAGTTTCAAATCTCTCAGGTGAAACTTTTTCAATACATGAACTCCAAAAACCTAATTTTGTCTGAAACTTTGAAGGGTGTTATCGAACTGCCAAATTTATTTCTGTGTAAAGGAGGAGGACAGAATGAAGACTCGTAATCATTTACACAATGCCTTGAAAATCCTCAAATTTGTGGACTTTGGCTTCATAAAATTAAACAGTTTTACAGCTTCAGCAAAAAATGACTTGTCATTCATGAGGGAGGTATTCTGATGCTAGGCTTTGCCTCTGGATGCAGCAATGGCTGCAATTTACATTGGGAGCTACTCTCATGATATGACCGTGAGGTCTGAATTAAAAACCTGATGTACAAGGGTTCTTCAAAAAGTTTCCACACTTTTAAAGTCCATTAATGAAGAATTTCATAAACAAATTACATCATTTTTCTTCATAGTTACTGTGCCGTCACACCCAGACCCTATAAAATTAAAACTAAGATGTGCTTCTCTCTTTGTCTGGATGGATCGCGGGGTCTTTCTTCAGAAGCTCAAAAATTTTCAGCAACTGAGGCCACTTCAGGTTTGGAACATCAAACAGAATATTTATTTTCAAAGTCCTTGGCAGACTTGGCACAGCTTGAAGAAGTTACAACACAAACAGTCAATTTGGTAAACCATAGAGATGATCTTTCTTTCTTTTTCCTTCAGTTACTGAGGTAACTCTTCCCCAAACGATAGAAAATATCCTGGGATCCTTTCACCCTAACCCTGAGCTGCTATGATTAGAAAAAACAGGTTTTTTCCCTATCTATAGCTCAAGGTTAGCTTTGGAGATAAAGTAATGCTCAATAATATTCAATAACTTTTCTATATCTCAATTGCTATCTATAATTCAATTGCTCAATTACTCAATTGCTATTCTATCTATCTATTAGGGCTGGGTAACCACGGAAAAATTTGTTTCTAAACTCGATTCATTTTTAAGGGGTCCATCACGTTTCGTTTCTTTAAAGAATTCCGAAATTTTCCTTTTAAAAATTTCGAAATATACGAAATTTTGTAAATTTCGAATCGATTCATTAATGGCGGACGCGATTGCGCAATATGCTAAAAAAAACCTCCAAATATGCTAAAAATATGCTGAAAAAACCTCCAAATGGGACAGGGGGAACTTCTGAAGCTTCCCTCTCCCTCTGTTGTTGACTGTTGGTGTGATAAAACAAACAACAACTATAAAACTTGCACCAGGCATGCGAAAATAATTACGAAACAATTTCGAAACAATTTCGAAACAATTACGAAACAATTTCGAAACAATTACGAAATAAATTGAAAAAATTGTTTCAAATGTATTTAACTCCTCACACTATTCCAAAATGGCTCAATATCGGATCGTAAGCTAATTTAAATACGAATTAATAACGAATTACGAAATTAACGAACGAAACCGCCCAGCCCTACTATCTATCTATCTATCTATCTATATCTATCTATCTATCTATCATCTATCTATCTCAATTAGCTTCTTTATCTATATAACTCAATCGTACTTACAATGATTTTTTCAGAGCTACCTGCCTGACCAACAGCACATCTGAAGCTTGCTTTCTCTACTGAAAGAGGCAGGGGAGATTCCAAAATGGAGATCTCAACCCAGGAAAAAAGGCGGTCCCTAGACCCAAAAAGATACTTTTCTAAACCAATAACTGCAGAGGGCCTGCAGTCTGGCTTTGCAGACTCTGATACTGTTTAACTTCCAGGGTGCTGCTAGGTCTGTAGCAACCCTGGGGAAATGCAAAGGAATACTATCCCATGCAGCTAAAAGGTAATGCAAACTATGCTCCTGGAAGACGGAACAGTTACCTTTCTTTGTGATGCATTTCTACCAGTGTTGTACCGACTTTCTAATGCCATCGGCAAAAATAATGTTTCTGGTTGAGTGTGTAGTGACTAATGTGAATCATTTACAGAGTTCTTTCTTCATTCCTTGTGGTTGGCTATAGCTGGATGTCCGGAGCACTCTGTATCCATCATGCTAGTTTGGCCATTTTAGAAGATTTCAATCTATTCATAGACAACTCTATGAGAGAAAACTTTATCCCCATACTGAGTGCACATGCTGGGGTATGGCTTATTCAAAAGTTGAATAGCACTCTTAGAAGCTTCCAGGACCAGTTATTTGCCTTTACTGTCATTTCATTTTCTTTTCTTTGTTTTTCTGTTTGTGTTGGCCATTGACAAAACAATCCAGTGGGTCTGGATGGGTTGAACACAAGAAAAGCAGTCTCGGGACTATGGGGCCACTCTTCTGACCATTAAAGTAAAGAGTAAGAGTGCCCATTCACAGTATGCAAATATAGTTCTACAGTTCTACATCAAGTTCCATGGATTGAAGTTTATAGTTTACTCAGATGAATAGACAGTGCTTTCTAGCTAATTCTAAAGGCCCTTTCCTATAGTGGAAATCCTTGGATCCTACAACAAGGTTGACATGACAGTTGAATAACATGATATACACTGGCAGTCCCCAAGTTATGAACACAATAGGTTCTGTAGGTTTGCTCTTAAGTTGAATTTATATGCAAGTCAGAACAGGTACATTTTTAGTGTAACTCCAGCCAAATATAGATATAGATATGGATATGGACATAGATAAAGAGAAGCTTTGAATAGCATAGGGAGGGTTAACACCTTAGTGTTTGTTTTGCTGTCTGTGTCCCAGTTCAGAAAATTTCACCTCACTTTATGTCCCTGTGATAATTGGATTTTGAAAAATGTGGCTTATTGTGGAAACAAGGATTGAAGATAAAGTTTCAGTGGAGACACACTTTCCCCATGATAAGTCTTTCAGGAGTGAATTTCCCTTCCAAGGGGTAGATTTCTCTCACTTCCTGTTGTCTCACCCCTGTTCTTAACTATGAGTTGTTTGTAAGTTTGTAATGGCTCATCATTATGTTTACAGATTTAATGCTAGTGGTACTTTTTCATTTCATTTCCAAATATATGCAAAGCTGTCTGCTTGGTAATACAAACAACATACTGTAGACGCAGAAATTAAAAATTGGAAAAAAAAGTGCTGAGGATATGCATTCTTTTACTACAAAAGACAATTTTCCAAGACCTGTACAGAAGTAATTTGATATATTTTGATACTCCTACCCCTAGCCAACATTATTCTATCACTATAATTCAGTTTTCTTTTCTTTTTTTTGTTTGTTTATTTGGTACCTTTTGGAAACAAAATCCCCAAATGATTTTTGAAGTAATGATTCGATAACATTCACTCTGCTACGAAAAAACTTTTTCCAAAATTTAACAACTAAATTTTGGATGAAAACACATGAAGAAACACAAAAGATTTTAAAAATAAATTTTATAAAAAAACCCCAGAGTATTATCTATTAGGATTTACAGATTTAGATTTACAATTAAATGAACAAGAAGACAAACTTTTTACATATATTATGACTTCCGCTAGGATTATTTTTGCAAGAGAATGGAATTAAACCCACTCATAGAAGAGTGGGTAGAAAAAATTAGAGAAATAAAGGATATGGATGAATTGACTTTTTTGTTGAAGAGAAACACTGGTAACA
Organism: Anolis sagrei; assembly: GCF_037176765.1. Taxonomy (NCBI): domain Eukaryota; kingdom Metazoa; phylum Chordata; class Lepidosauria; order Squamata; family Anolidae; genus Anolis; species Anolis sagrei. The sequence continues at coordinate 151,002,852 of NC_090021.1, forward strand.
CTTTAAGAAGAACGAATTGGGATGATCTCCATGACTATCTAGAAAATTTGAAAAAATAAAGGACACAAGAGACAATTATTTTAAGTAATATATTTTTGAGTAATAGAAAGACAATATCCAAGAATATGGAATGGAAGTAAACCTATTATTATTATTATTATTATTATTATTATTATTATTATTGCTTTTTTGTATTTTTCCTTTTTGGACTCTTCTGTGTAATTTGGTGCTGTTTTTTTCTGTTTTTTCTTTTCTTTCTCTCTTCTTACTATATGTCTTTATTTTTCTTCTCCTTTTCTATATTGTTATTGTTCTCACTCTTTCGTTGTATTATGTAAAACCTAATAAAAATTTCTTTAAAAAAAACCTTTTTCCAACATTGTAGTTCTTTCTAATGTAATTATGGGTGCCAAATTCATAAATACCAATAAGCATGCAGTTCTTTTATAAATGATATTTTATCAATTCAGTTGCTCTTCACTTGTGATGAAATCCAGCCACTGATGTTCCAATGGTTTCGAATGTATTTTTGTGATTCATATCAGTAAATGAAAGGGTTTTGGACTTAAACAGTTACTCTTCACAACTTACTCAATTACATACTGAAGAATAAAAACAGTTAAGCAAGTTGGAGAGGGAGAGAAGGCTGTACATGATGAAGGAAATTTGTGGTAATTTTTGGATTTGGAACAACAAATCCAGAAAGAGAAGCTGCACAAGTCTCATACTTGATAAATATATAATATATAATCAATTAAGAAAGGTTCAGGATTTCAAAATTGAAGACAGTGTTGAAATTCCACTTACAATACCATTCAGTTTGGGATTTCACCTCCATATTCCATGAATTGTCTCCTAGTTATGCCATAAAACCTCTTTGATTCCCTTTTCCTTGTCTACCCTTAAGCTAAATGTGACTGAGAAAAGAAAGCCGAACTGTTGTACCAGAAAGTAGCGCAACAGCTAAAGTGAAAGGAGAATGCTTTACGATCATAAAACTATCTTGAGAGAAGCATCTGCTACAATAGTTCCTCTTCTTGCATGAAAGACAAGAATGGTAGATGTTTCTTTCAGCTGTCTCGGATTCCTTTCACACGAAACCTTTGCTATAAATCCATATAAGATGATGGATGGTTATGAGGATGCTGTGGTGCCAAAAGGACTAAGGTGGAGATATTACCTTTCAGAGGAGGGTGATAAAAACTAGAGGCTATGTCCATTTGTTTGTCTGGCGTGTGCTTGGCATAGATCCAAGAGGAATAAGGCAAAGACAACTTCCAACTCACTTGCTTCTATCAAGGTCTTTAAGGTGGATTCTGACTGGGATCATTCTGTCTTGGTTTAGAACAACCTTAAAATAATGTTTCATGTTTCACATCACATGTGTCAAAAGCAAGGGTCATGGGCTGAATCCAGCCTGTCACATAATTTTTCACGAGGCTTTCAATGCCAGGAGAACTTTGTTACATTTTTTCATATTTACAGTTACAACTGGTCCTTTGGCAGCAACAATAAGGCGAGTGTGGCCCACAGTGAAAATGAGTTTGACACCCCTGTATTACATACATATTTATTTATCGTGTCATCGGCAACCATACCATTGTATTGCATTTCTAACAGAACAAAGCAAACACACAGATTAAAAAACAAAAAAACGTACACAGATTTTGCAAACTTGATAGTTGGTTAAATGTCCTTTGACCAGTATCTAGCCACTTGGAGTGCCTCTGGTGTTGCCGCAAGAGTGCCTCTGGTGTTGCCTCTGGTGTGCATGTGGCAGGGCTCAGGGTGCATTGCAGCAGGTGGTCAGTGGTTTGTTCTTCTCCGCACTCGCATGCCGTGGATTTCACCCTGTAGCCCCATTTCTTGAGATTGGCTCTGCATCTCGTGGTGCCAGAGCGCAGTCTGTTCAGCGCCTTCCAAATCGCCCAGTCTTCTGTGTGACCAGGGGGGAGTCTCTCATCTGGTATCACCCACGGATTGAGGTGCTGGGTTTCGGCCTGCCACTTTTGGACTCTCGCTTGCTGAGGTGTTCCAGAGAGTGTCTCTGTAGATCTAAGAAAACTATGTCTTGATTTAAGTCGTTGACATGCTGGCTGATACCCAAACAGGGGATGAGCTGGAGATGTCTCTGCAGCAAACACCATTTTCAATATATAAAACAACATACTATATAAAACTGCATGGTCTAACATTAGGGGTGTGTAAATCTTTGTTTTTAAATTGTTAGTCGTATCCAATTAGTAAGTTTTGTATATACAAACAGATATTTTAAAACTTGGGAAGGGGGGTCACTCACGCAAAAATGTAACGATCAAAACTCACCCAATACTTTTGTGTTTGAATTTTGTAATGGAGTCAGTTTCATTTTCAGTGCAAGTGAGGTGAAGCCAAAAAGGCTGCCTATCTCTTCTTAAATTAGGAGGAGATAGACTGCCTCTCGCCATAAGGTGAGAAAAGTTGCAGGGCAGGACGAGCTCAGTGAGCTGGGAAAGAGACTTGAGAGTGCACAGAATTCTGGGAAATGTAGTTTGGGAAGGTGGGAAGCCCTATGGCAGAGAATTCAAAAGGCCTGGCCCAAAACGACATCTCACAGAATTCTGCTCAGTATCGGAAAGCCCCAATTTGGATAGGGGAGTGATTTTTCCTTCCTAACAGCAGTCAGAGTTCCAATAAATTGTTGAATCCGCAAAGAGGAGGACTGACTGGTACTTCAGTACTAGTAAGTAAATCTGTGCTGGGCTGGGAAGAAATCCCTAAATTGAAGTTCTATTGGTTAGCAACATTCAATGAGATAGTTGTTGTGACTTTTTTTAAAAAAGTTTTCATCATAAAAATCAGTAGATGTATGAATATTTCAGAAACTTGGGAGGGGGTGGTGCCCTGTTATCTTGTGTCATTGTATAAAAATTCAAGGAAATAGCTCTTGTAGGGCTTTTTTTAAAGGTGTCTGTAAAAGATCTGTGGATGAGGGAAACATTCTGAAACTTGATGGGCTACCAGTGGTAAATGTGTTCTATAACGGTAGCAAGTTTCATGCCAATCACTCTAACAATGAGAGAGAAAGGAGCCCCTGAAGTTTCCCCACTGGCACAATTATTTAAAGAAAAGTAACAAAAAAGTAGTTAACTCATTACAATTACGATACAGACCCTGTCCAATTTCGGGAACACTTTAGAAACAATTTTTTCCCCATCCCTAATTTCATAATGAGTATTGAAACATTTTTATTGATTGTAAAGGCCTATTTACTATACTAATCTACACTAAAACATTCATGCCTTTCACAGAAATAACAAAGTGGAAAGTGGGAGAAAGCAAGTAACTTCAATTTTTTAGCCAATGATATCTTACTTCTTTTACAATGACTGTTAGCCAAACTTGTACATATGATTTAATCACAATGTTCTTCAAATCCTAGTAATTACTGTCCCCCAATTCCCAAAGCTAGCTCATATCGGTATCTTATTAACCTAATGTAATACCTCACTACATTCTCTGAAAGTAGCAATCAATGCAGTATTTTCAAAATAGTTAGATAATTATCTTGTTTTTTTATCATTACTCTAGTCTAACCCTTCCTCTCCTCTTCTCACTATATCTTCTTGCTAAATAAAGTTTTAGAAGTGGTCTTGTTCCACAGTTTTTAATGTGTACAGTCTGGTCATTCCATAAAGGACTATTTTATTTTCAGTGTTCTTTTCTGGTTTTTCCTTATTACCTTCAATGTACTTGATTTTTAACAGAATCTCTTCACAAAGCTGTTCGTTACGGTTCTTTACAAACTCATTATTTGTCTCAATATCTCCAAGAAGAGCTCTATTTTCTGTAGCTGCCTCCAGCGCATTGATCTTCCCTCTGTTAATGATGCTTTCTGGGTCACCTGGTTCTGTACTTGTGTTGGTTACTCTAACATCATCCCAAAGTCCTTCAGATTCTCCTGGATGCCGGTTTTCACGTTTCTCTTCAAATCAGCTCTCATCGAAGTCATAGACATTCTCAACATCCTAAGTTCCTCTTCCTTTAAATCCAGCAAGCTGATGGATTGTTCAACAGGCACACTTCTATCCTGTATATGTTTTTACAGTTGTCCAAAATCAAGCAAGAGACAAAGATTCTTAGTACTGTTGTTTAACTTCTCCATCATTGGGTGTTTCTGTTTAGCATCCCTATTTATTGAGTTATAGTCTTCTCCATATTTTTCTGGCAAGTTGAAAAATATGATTGATGATGATATTTTACAAAGTAAACATTGCACCTATACAACAATTAATTCTTCAAAATTGTTGGTTTATACATTTGGTGTTATTGTTATCTGAAATGCAGGTGTGTTGATTTTATTTATTATTTATTTATTTATTTATTTCTTGCATTTATTAACCGCCGCTCTCAGCCCTAGGGCGACTCGTGGCGGTGTACAATACAAAAAAGACACTTTACAAAGCAATCAGGACAACAAACTAACGTCACTAATACACAACATTTAAATTACACTAAAAATCCGCTGCGTCATATTATGGAATCATAATCAATCTCGTAGTCGTAAATTCATTCCGGTTGTCATTTCCAGTAACATAGCACTCAGTTGAAAGCCTGCTCAAAGAGCCACGTCTTCAGGCCCTTACGAAAGGCCATGAGGGAGGGCGCCTGTCTGATGTCAGCAGGGAGGGAGTTCCACAGCCGGGGGGCCACCACCGAGAAGGCCCTCTCTCTCATCCCCGCCAGACGTGCCTGTGAGGCAGGCGGGATCGAGAGAAGGGCCTCCCCAGATGATCTCAAGGTCCTCGTGGGCTCGTAGGCCGAGATGCGGTCCGTAAGGTATTTTGGGCCGGAACCGTTTAGGGCTTTGTAGGATAACACCAGCACCTTAAATTGGGCCCGGTAGCAAATCGGCAGCCAGTGGAGCTGGAACAACAAGGGCGTTGTGTGCTCCCTGCGTCCTGCTCCTGTTAACAACATGGCTGCCGCGCGCTGGACGAGCTGAAGCTTCCGGGCCGTCTTTAAGGGCAGCCCCACGTAGAGAGCGTTGCAGTAGTCAAGACGGGATGTGACCAGAGCGTGTACCACCGTGGCCAAGTCAGACTTCCCAAGGTACGGGCGTATCACATTAATTAAACATACAATGTTGCAATAAAGAAAATACCTTGTTTACCTGAATCTAATTTTCAAAACCCTGAAACCAAAAAAAAAAAGTATTTGCTGCTGAATGTAATGCACAGCAGCAAAAATTGCACTCTTTGTAGTTAGAATCATGGAATCATAGAATCAAAGAGTTGGAAGAGACCTCATGGGCCATCCAGTCCAACCCCCTGCCAAGAAGCAGGAATATTGCATTCAAATCACCCCTGACAAATGGCCATCCAGCCTCTGCTTAAAAGCTTCCAAAGAAGGAGCCTCCACCACACTCCGGGGCAGAGAGTTCCACTGCTGAACGGTTCTCACAGTCAGGAAGTTCTTCCTCATGTTCAGATGGAATCTCCTCTCTTGTAGTTTGAAGCCATTGCTCCGCGTCCTAATCTCCAAGGAAGCAGAAAAAAAGCTTGCTCCCTCCTCCCTGTGGCTTCCTCTCACATATTTATACATGGCTATCATATCTCCTCTCAGCCTTCTCTTCTTCAGGCTAAACATGCCCAGTTCCCTAAGCTGCTCCTCATAGGGCTTGTTCTCCAGACCCTTGATCATTTTAGTCGCCCTCCTCTGGACACATTCCAGCTTGTCAATATCTCTCTTGAATTGTGGTGCCCAGAATTGGACACAATATTCCAGATGTGGTCTAACCAAAGCAGAATAGAGGGGTAGCATTACTTCCTTAGATCTAGACACTATGCTCCTATTGATGCAGGCCAAAATCCCATTGGCTTTTTTTGCCGCCACATCACATTGTTGGCTCATGTTTAACTTGTTGTCCACGAGGACTCCAAGATCTTTTTCACACGTACTGCTCTCGAGCCAGGCGTCCCCCATTCTGTATCTTTGCATTTCATTTTTTCTGCCAAAGTGGAGTATCTTGCATTTGTCACTGTTGAACTTCATTTTGTTAGTTTTGGCCCATCTCTCTAATCTGTCAAGATCGTTTTGAATTCTGCTCCTGTCCTCTGGACTATTGGCTATCCCTCCCAATTTGGTGTCGTCTGCAAACTTGATGATCATGCCTTCTAGCCCTTCATCTAAGTCATTAATAAAGATGTTGAACAGGACCGGGCCCAGGATAGAACCCTGCGGCACTCCACTTGTCACTTCTTTCCAAGATGAAGAGGAAGCATTAGTGAGCACTCTCTGTGTTCATCCACTTAACCAATTACAGATCCACCTCACCGTAGTTTTGCCTAGCCCACATTGGACTAGTTTCCTTGCCAGAAGGTCATGGGGGACCTTGTCGAAGGCCTTACTGAAATCCAGGTACGCTACATCCACGGCATTCCCCGCATCTACCCAGCTTGTAGCTCTATCGAAGAAAGAGATCAGATTAGTCTGGCATGACTTGTTTTTGATAAATCCATGTTGACTATTAGCGATGACTGCATTTGTTTCTAAGTGTTTGCAGACCGCTTCCTTAACAATCTTTTCCAGAATCTTGCCCGGTATCGACGTGAGGCATCGTTTGGCCATTATTGCTTAGCATTCCTGCTTTTAAAAGCAAAAATGTTAGATCAACAAAGTTTTCAGCAACAAAAAAAAGAGAGAAAATCTTGGAGTGCATCTATGCTGTAAAATGAATTCACTTTAACTGCCTTGGCTCAATGCTATAGAGCAGTGGTTTTCAATCTGTGAGTCCCCAGATATTTTGGCCTTCAACTCCCAGAACTTGTGCCAAAGGGGACACTAATGGGGCCCTCGGTTTTAGGGTTATCATGACGAAACTTGCTACAATTGTAGCACACATTTACCACTCTAAGCCCCACAAGTTTCAGAACATTTCGCTCATTTACTGATTTTTAGGGAAATTTTAAAAAATTTCTTCTTTCTATATCCTAACTCCACAAAATACAGATTGGAAAATCAAAATAGTACAGAACTTCAACTGAGGGAGTTTCCTCCTATCTAGTCAGTCCAGCACAGATTTACTATTTTCTACAGTTGTCTTTGCTGATTCGATATATTTGAAACTTTTTTCTCCTATTAAGCCTCATTCTTCTGATGCAAACAGAATTCTGGGAAAATGTAGTTTGAGAAGGTGAGGACATCTGTGGCAGAGAATTGAAACGGTCCTGCCCTAAACTACATTTCTTCGGTTTCTATTCGCATTAAAACCCAAATATGATGAGGTCAGTACAGCATGAAATCATCTCCGGCAGGACTGTTGACCAACAGCTCAGTGGTTTGAATCTAGGAAGAGCAGGTTGAGCTCCCTCTGTCAGCTCCAGCTCCCCATGCAGGAACATGAGAGAAGCTTCCCACAAGGATGATAAAACATCAAACATCTGGGTGTCCCCTGGGCAACGTCCTTGCAGACGACCAATTTTATCACACCAGAAGTGACTTGCAGTTTCTTAAGTTGCTCCTGACATGAAAAAAATCTGTTGCCCTAGAAATAATCTGTAGGCTGGGTTGGCATACATGAAAGAAATTAAAGTGTTTTAATGTACAAAGTATGCAAGAAGCATCCTGAAATAAGGTACTTGAAGTAAGATATAATTGGGTATAACTCAGTAATATGGTGTTTGCTTGTTTGTTTTACTAATGTAAAATAGAATATGATTTTCTAGTGTAAGTAAAGTAAACTAGAATACGATATGAGGATTGATTGCTTAAGGGGAACAGGCATTTGTATAATTTCTGGATATTCTATTTTTTCTTTCTAATGATGATTTATGTCTTTAATTGGTTTTAACTTTTTAATAGTTTAATTTCTTATTAACGTTTGTATGACTTGAATTTTTAACTGTGTTTGGTTTAAGTGTTGAAAGCTGCTTTATGTCCCAAGCTGTGGGAAAGGCTGGAGGAGGAAGAAGAAGAGGAGGAAGAAGAGGAGGAAGAATATAGAATCATAGAGTTGGAAGAGACCACATGGGACATCTAGTCCAACTCACTGCCATGGTGGAAAAACACAATCAATGTACCTCTGACAGATGGCCTCTGTTTAAAAGCTTCCAAGGAAGGAGCTTCCACCATACTCCGAGGCAGAGAGTTCCACTGTTGAACAGCTCATACAATCAGGAAGTTCTTCCTAATCTTCAGGTGGAAACTCCTTTGAACCCCCTGCCCTGAGTCCTAGCTTCTAGGGCAGCAGAAAACAAGCCTGCTCCCTCTTATGACATCATTTTACATTTCACTCCTCTCAACCTTCTCTTCTATAGGCTAAACATACCTAGTTCTTTAAGATGCTCCTCATAGGGATCCGTGGTCTCCAGACCTTTAATCATTTTAGTTGCCCTCCCCTGGACCCCTTCCAGCTTATCAATATCACTTTTGAACGTGGTGCCCAGAATTGGATTCAGTAGTCCAGATTCCCATATTTAGTAGGATTTGCATATGATTGTGCTCTTTGGAAACATTACTAATTTTACCTAATAAATGG